>NW_020863815.1:0-123994 GCF_003713205.1 Coffea eugenioides
CAATGACCGAGGACGAAATCATACGTACTTTCATAAAAGCACATGATCCGCCGTACTTTGAAGAGATTTTCCGTATGACCGGATGTTCGTTTGCTGCAATTGTAAATAAACTTGAGGAGTTTGATGACTTCGTAAGAGCTGGGAAGATTGTTAATGTCTCTGCTCTCAAATCCCAGTTGGATGCTTTACAAGGGCAAGGAAGCAATGTGAAAAAACCACAGTTCAAAAAGAAGGAGGGGGATGCAGCCTTTATCTGGAACCAAAACCCTTCACCCCGACCCCGATACCAACACAATCCAACCTACCAACCACATTACCCTTACTACTCAGACCCGCACCATGTATATACTACCAATATCCACCACCATCGACCTCGCCCGAGCTATCTTAACTCACCTGTAGCCCCTTTTCAAATCACTCAACCAAGTCCACCCCAAAATCGACCTCGCCCTCCATATAACCCAAGATTTCCTCCCCCAAATAGACCTGTTTACAACCATACTCAACCTCCTGAACCTTACAACCGACCCCCTAGCCGTACATTTACCAATTTAGGCAGGCCTTTAGACCAACTGTATGACCAGTTAAAGGCCGCCGGGAAAATTGGTATGGTACCCCCTCCTACCTATCCATATGGTATGCCCGCTTGGTATAACCCGCAAGCTGTCTGTGCTTATCACTCGGGGGCACCCGGACATTCCACTTTGGACTGCAAGGCTCTTAAGCATAAAGTTCAAGATATGATTGAATCTGGAGAAATTGTAATTAGAAAGAGGGAGGCACAAGGGCCGAATGTAAATAGGAACCCCTTGCCGGAACACGTTAATACCATTGGGGTCATTCTGGATGACACGGAGTACGTGGAACAAGTCAAAGAGATGGCTAGGGAAGCTGAGGTGTTTGGGATCACAGACCAGCCATTTGTCATAGAGTTGCCATCCGAAGAAGATAAAAAGCCTTTTATCTTGGATCTCACGCCAACTGAGAGTGAGGCTTTAGAGCCAGTATTCATCGAATTCCCGAAGCAAGAACCTGTTTTAAGTCTGCAGCAAGTGCCATGGAATTACGATGAACCTGTCATACAGATTGGGGAGAAGTCAATTGCAAAGAAGGAAGTGTCAGTGGTTACCAGATCGGGGAAGACTGCTAGTCCGTTTGAAACTGCCATTCCGATTCCAGCAAATAACTCCGAGCCGCCCGTTAAACCAACAATCACCGAGAGAGAAGCCTTGGATTTCCTTAAGAGACTTCAGAGAAGTGAGTACAATGTAGTTGAAAAGCTGAGCAAGTCGCCTGCCCAGATATCCATGTTAGATTTACTCTTTTCTTCAGATAGGCATAGGGACGCGCTGATCGAGTTGTTGACCAAAGCTCAAATCCCTAAGGACATTTCAGTTGATAATTTCTCACATGTGGTTGGGAACGTATTATTCACCAAACAAATCACTTTCTCTGACGAGGAATTGCCGGCGGAAGGCATTGGACATAACAAGGCCCTGTACATAGTTGTGAGGTGCAACGGAAAAATGCTGCCGAAGGTATTGATTGACAATGGATCCGCTCTTAATATCTGTCCCTGGAACACCTTGGAAAAGCTAGGATTGCAAGACGTCTAGCTGAGGCCTTCAGGGACCATAGTCCGAGGTTTTGATGGAGCGCAAAGAGAGCCAATAGGAGAAATTGATTTAGTAGTTGAAATGGGGCCCGCCCAGTTTCAAATAACCTGCCAAGTCATGCACTTTCCTAGTGTTTACAACGTTTTGCTTGGCAGGCCATGGATTCACAAGTCTGGGGCGGTGCCTTCTTCATTGCATCAATTGCTGAAATTTGTAGTAAATGACAAGCTGATAACTATATTTGCCGAAGAGGATTGCCTTGTAATCACCGATTCCGAGTCCAAAGAAGAGGGTAGCCGAAGCTCCACAGTGACCCCTCATAGCACATCTGATATTGTCTCCGTCAGTTGGATAACAAAGGAGGAGCAAGCTCTATCAAGGGCCAGTGTCATGATGGCTAAGGAGATGATCCGCGGAGGCTATGAATTTGACAAAGGGCTGGGACGAGATCTGCAAGGAATTTTAAAGCCAGTGGAGATTGTGAAGAAAAATGATTCGTTTGGTTTGGGTTTCCGACCAACTGCTAAGGACATTAGAGAGATGAAGGAGCGCAAGAAAGCGGAGAAGGAAGGAAGGCAAAGGGCTCTTGACATTCCACCCCTGCAATATACTTTCCCACGACCAGCCGAGGTGATCATGTCAGAAATCAACCCAGTTGACGAAATTGAAGCAAGTTTGGCCCAATTGTTCGTTGGGGCAACATTTGAAGATAGTGTTCCGAGCGAAGCTGAATTTCCTGACATCCTCGATGGATCAATTCCCAACTGGACAGCCGAGGCTCTGCCCATTCGAAAGGAGTTTCGGTAAACTGAAAGGGGTTTATCATTCATGTGAATTCATGAAAATACTTTTGCATCTGTAAATAGCCAATGAAAACAATTTTACTTTTGACTAACATTTGCACATGTAAATATTGTTAAGTTTTCATTTCCATTTGCTTTCAATCAAAGGCTTTATAGAAAGTGCACAAGTTTTTCTTGTCATGTTGTGTTGTTTATTCGCTTGTTTATATTTATATTGCTTGTTCATTTGTTTGTTGTATGCTTATCTGCTTATTATCCCACATTCGTTAATTCTTTCAGATGGCCAAAAATAAAATTATTTGACCCTTTGGATATCACAATTCTGGAATTCAATAACGGCAATCTCTATATCACTCATGACTTGGAGGTCTGTGAATCCGAACTCCAAAGCGAGAGTGATTCTTTTGCAAAGGACCTTGAACAATATGAGGAAAAACCAAAACCGAACCTGGAAGAAACAGAAAAGGTTAACATTGGCACTGAGGATGAAGTTAAGGAGGTGCAAATTAGTATTCATTTGAGTGAAAGACAGAAAAATGAGATGCTTGAATTCTTGACCATGTTCCAGGATGTATTTGCGTGGTCCTATGATGATATGACTGGCATTTCAACTGACGTGGTAGTGCATAGGTTACCCACAGACCCTTCTTTTCCACCCGTAAAGCAAAAACCCAGAAAATTCAAACCAGATATGAGTCTCAAAATAAAAGAGCAAATTGAAAAACAACTCAAAACCAACATTATCATTGTTTCCCATTACCCAATTTGGCTTTCGAATCCAGTCCCTGTTCCAAAAAAGAATGGAGAGGTGCGAGTTTGCGTTGATTATAGAGACCTTAATAAAGCCAGTCCTAAAGATGATTTCCCTCTACCAAACATTCACATTCTCTTAGACAATACTGCCGGACATGAGATTGAATCCTTTTGCGATTGTTTTGCTGGCTACCACCAAATTTTGATGGCAGAAGAGGATAGGGAGAAAACTGCTTTCATTACCCCTTGGGGTACCTTTTGCTACCGAGTCATGCCTTTCGGTTTAAAGAATGCTGGAGCAACGTATCAGAGGACCATGACAACCCTATTTCATGATATGATCCACCGGGAGATGGAGGTCTACGTGGATGACATCATAATCAAGTCTAAAAGGACGGAGGACCACTTGGATGATTTGAGGAAGCTATTTGAAAGGCTGCGAAAATACAATTTAAAGTTAAATCCTGCGAAATGCGCCTTTGGGGCACCAGCTGGTAAATTGTTGGGTTTCATCGTGAGCAAGAGAGGCATAGAGATAGATCCAGCAAAAATCAAGGCGATTCGAGATATGCCAGTGCCAAAGACTCAGAAAGACGTGAAAAGCTTCTTAGGAAAGATCAACTTTATTGGGAGGTTCATTGCCCAATTAACTGCCACATGCGAGCCATTGTTCAAATTATTAAGAAAGAATGTGCCGTTGTACTGGAATGAGGAGTGTCAACAGGCTTTCGACAAGATTAAAGATTATTTGCTGCAGCCTCCGGTCCTGGTGCCACCCAAACCGGGCCGACCATTGATCATGTACTTGTCTGTACTCGATGGAGCAGTAGGGTGTGTTCTAGGTCAGCACGATGACTTTGGAAGGAAAGAACAAGCCATTTACTATCTAAGCAAGAAGTTCACGCAGTATGAGGCTAATTATTCATTCATTGAGAAAAGCTGTTGTGCATTGGCCTGGGCATCCCAAAAATTGAGACACTACCTGTTGAGCCATACCATTTATCTTATTTCCCGATCTGATCCTTTGAAGTATCTTTTGGAGAAACCGATGTTAACCGGACGCCTGGCCAAATGGCAGATAATTCTCTCAGAGTTTGATATTGTTTTCACTTCACAAAAGGCAGTCAAGGGGCAAGCTATAGCGGATCATTTGGCGGAAAATCCAAGGGATGATGATTATCAGCCACTTCATACGTATTTCCCTGATGAGAAAGTTTTATTCGTAGGCGCTACAGATGATATAAGTGAACAAAGCCCTGAATGGAGGCTTTTCTTCGATGGAGCTTCGAATTCCCTCGGAGCTGGAATTGGAGCCGTTCTGGTTTCACCCGAAGGGAAGCACTATCCTGCCGCTGCCAAATTGCAATTTGCTTGCACAAACAACATGGCTGAGTATGAAGCTTGCATTTTTGGTCTCAAAATGGCTTTGGAAATGGAAATCAAAGAGTTGATAGCTTTCAGCGATTCAGATTTGCTTGTGCATCAAACCTTGAAACAGTGGATAACCAAAGATTCAAAAATTCTGCCCTACCATTGTAGTCTGCTCACTCTGGCCAAACAATTTCAAAACTTGGAGTTCAGACATCTCCCGCGAGCCCGAAACGCATTTGCTGACGCTTTGGCCACCTTGGCTTCTATGATCCAGTATCCAGATGAGTTGAAGATCGAACCGATCCAGATTCAATTTCAAGACAAGCCTGCCCACTGTTGGGTTGTAGACAAGTCCTCGGACAATATTCCTTGGTATAATGATATTAAGGAATTTCTTAAAACTGGATCTTACCCCCTGCATGCTAGTACCAAAGACAAGAGCTTTCTGCGTAGAATGGCTTCAAAATTTTTCTTGAGTGGAGAAGTGTTGTACAAAAGAACCTCGGATTTGAACCTTTTAAGGTGCATTGATGAAGATGAAGCTCAATATATGATGAAGGAAGTGCATAGTGGCGTTTGTGGACCTCACATGAATGGCCATTTGCTAGCGAAGAAAATCATGAGAACCGGATACTTCTGGCTTACTATGGAGCATGATTGTATAGATTTTGTCCGGAGATGTATAAAATGCCAAATGCACGGTGACATTATACGCGTTCCACCCACTGAACTGCATAGCATGACCGCCCCATGGCCCTGTTCAATGTGGGGTATGGACGTGATTGGTACAATCGATCCTCCCGCTTCAAATGGACATCGATTTATATTGGTGGCGATCGAGTACTTTACCAAATGGGTTGAAGCAGAGTCATTCAAACATGTCACGAAGAAGGTAGTGGCCAATTTCCTGAGAGATTATATCATCTGTCGCTTTGGAGTACCCGAAACGCTTATCACGGACAATGCCAAGAATCTGAACAATGACATGGTAGATGGACTATGTGAGCAGTTCAAAATCAAACACCGCAATTCTGCCATTTATAGGCCTCAGATGAATGGAGCTGTAGAAGCCGCAAATAAGAATCTGAAGAAAATTATCCGTAAAATGACAGAAAAGCATCGCGATTGGCATGAAAAGTTGCCTTATGCATTGATGGCGTACCGGACTTCTATTCGGACATCGACTGGGGCAACGCCATATTCACTTATGTATGGGATGGAAGCTGTATTACCAGCTGAGGTTGAAATTCCGTCGCTACGAATCCTTATGGAAGCTAAATTGGAGGAGGCCGATTGGATCAAGCAGCGCCATGAGCAATTGACTTTGATAGATGAGAAGCGATTCAATGCTATCTGTCATGGGCAATGCCATCAAAAACGTGTGGCCCGAGCTTACAACAAAAAAGTCCATCGGCGGGCATTTGAAGAAGGTGATAAGGTACTGAAGCGAATTTTGTCAATGCAAGATGAAGCTAAAGGCAAGTTCGCTCCAAATTGGCAAGGGCCGTTCATTATCCAAAAGGTATTACCTGGCGGAGCTCTTATTTTGGCGGAAATGGATGGACGGGTTTTCCCTCAACCCATCAACTCAGATATGTGCAAAAAGTTTTTCATTTGATCATGCAAATTTTCTTTAGAAATTCATGCAAATGGCGAAATGCAAGTCAGGCCATCTTCTTTTACACTAAAAAACATTTTATCTCTACTTGTCCCCTTTGAGCCATCAGAATTGACAAATCTCGTTTGATAACCCTTGAGAATTGCAAACCCCACACTGGGGCAAATTTGTTTCGAAAAAAAAAAAACCTACACTGGGGCAAATTTAGTTTTCAAAGAAAAATGCAAAAAGTGAGGAAAATACAATGAAAAATGCAAAGAGAGAAAATCTGATCAAACTGGGGCAAATTTTCCTCAGTTTCGGAGTTGTTCTCAAAAGGGTGCAATCTCAAGTTATTTCACCCCTCGTATCAAATCTGCTTTCAAGCCTCAACCTTTCTTGAAAAACACCCCACCTGACCTCATTACAAAAGCCCAAAGTCCTGGTTTTCGTCACTTGCTGCATTTCTATAAGAAAATTTGTTAATCAACTGGCAGGTGATGTCCGTAATGTCTTCGCCTAATTTTACAAGGGAAGTACATTTTACTGATGCCAGAAATCTTTAATTCATGTTTCTGAGTCGATCATGGTCGAGATATTTCATTCTTCTTTAGGTGAAAACCCGAAGGGGCACCTCGAAAGAAAAAGAAAAAGAAAAAGAAAAGAAAAAAAAGGAAAAAGGAAAAGAAAAAAGAAAGAAAAGAAAAAGGAAAAGAGAAAAGAAAAACAACAAAAGGGGTGGGGGCAACCTTGGTGAAAACCCGAAAGGGCGCCAAGGTAGGTTTTCTCAACAGACAAGCTCAAGAAGGAACAGCCGGTGACCTGGTTCATTTGGGGTTTTCCTCATATTTGTGATACTTCTGCCAATATCGGATTCCGAAGAGAAAATATCCAAAGTTTTGAATATGATATTCGTTGGTTAAATTTGTATTTGTTCTTTACAAATATTCTTTTGCAAAATGTATCTTTATAAACCTCTTGGTTATTCTCAAATTATTTGTGTATGAATGCTTATGATTGTCTACATTCTTTTGCATGCTCATCTTTGCCTAACATAGGAAATCATCTTGCATATACATTGATTTTTATATGACTAATTTTCATGCATCATTCTTTCACCATTAAATTCAAATGAATGATAAACCCTGAGGTTTGTGCAAAGATAGGGGATTCAATCATCAGTTACAGGGAGTAACATACAACAAAGCTACCACCTGGATTGGGTGACGTGATAAATCTGCATTTTATCAGTCTCAGAAATTGAAAGGTTTAAGGCAGACGCCGCCGAGCCGAAATAAAAGCATCACAAGACTCATGTTTACACGACTCTCAAGGCAAACCGGATCAAATAATGGTGGCAAGCCCATTATTTCTTCTTTTTTGCAGGAATGTTGCATTTACAAACAAAAGCAGCCACTCTCTTTTTGGCACCTAAACCGATGTCAGACAAAAGCTTCCCAGTAAACAAGGATCGATGTTATTTGCAAGACTCGATCATAAGAAACAGCATCAGCTATCGTTTCAGTCACAGAAATCCAAATTTCCCTCTTGGTACAAAAGTTGAACTTATTCTTAAAAAAAAAAAAAAAAAAAAAAAAAAAAAAAAAAAAAAAAAACTTAATTCATTGTTTAAACTTCCCCAGTGAAGTTTCGTTTTAAATTCCTGTTCGGGCCAGTCCCGTTTTAAATTCCTGTTCGGGCCAGTCCCGTTTTAAATTCCTGTTCGGGTCAGTCCCGTTTTAAATTCCTATTCGGGCCAGTCCCGTTTTAAATTCCTGTTCGGGCCAGTCCTGTTTTAAATTCCTGTTTTTCGGCCAGTTCCCGTTTTTTTAAAATTCCTGTTCGCCGGCCAGCCCGTTTATAAATTCACTTTATTCGGGCCAAGTCCCGTTTTTAAATTCCGTTTTAAATTCCTGTTCGGGCCAGTCCCGTTTTAAATTCCTGTTCGGGCCAGTCCCGTTTTAAATCCTTATTCGGGTCAGTCCCGTTTTAAATTCCTGTTCGGGCCAGTCCCGTTTTAAATCCTTATTCTGGTCCCTGTTCGCGAGCCAGTTTTTTCCCGCTTTTAAATTCCTGTTTCGGGCCAGTCCCGTTTAAATTTCCTGTTCGGCGGTCAGTCCGCTTTTAAAATTCCTGTTCGGGCCAGGTCCCGTTTAAATTCTGGTTCGGCCAGCCGTTTTAAATTCCTTGTTCGGGTCAGTCCCGTTTTAAATTCCTTGTTGCGGGTCAGTCCCTGTTTTTAAAATTCCTGGTCCGCTTCAAATCATTTTGCAGCAGGGCCGAATTAACACAGGGTAAGTATTAGGTGTCTTACTGCTGTTCTCAAGTTTTTTCAAAAACTCAAAGCAAAGAGGGGCCAAACTGTAGACACCCAAAATTTTTAAAATAATTTGTATGTTGCATCTAATTCAGTGATTTGTTTTAGATTTGTCTGCAATTTTAGTTGTTACTTTTTTTATTGGTCTTTATTTGCTAATTATTTGTCATATTAATTTTGTTCACGTTTTAGTTTTAGTTTTAGTTTTAAGTTTTAACGTAAAATTTGTGAAAAAAAAAAGAAGAAAAAAGAGGAAATTGATGAAAAATGGAAAATTGTGCTTTGTTGATTTTAGTTTATTTAGTTTCTATCCAATGTTAATTAAATTATTTTTTTTTGTTGTTTTTGTTGTTATTATCAGTTTTATTTAATTAATTTCAAAAAAAAATCAAAAAATCAAAAAATCACAATTCCATTTCTGCCGGATCACATTTCCTTTCCCCTCTAAAACACTCAACCTCCTCCATCCGCGATTCATCTTCATTTCAGCCCCCAACTCCACTCACAATACAAAAACATATACATTCCACCAACCACACATTCCACTAGATACCATTTCCAATTCACCACAATATCAGACTTCCATTTTTCATTTTGCTGCCGTGAGCTGTGAGGGAGCGGTTTCCTTGGAGTTAACGACCGAGAGAGAGAGCCGAGCCTTTGGTTTCCTTTCTTTCTGTCCGTAAACTAGAGAGGGAAGAGAGAGACCTGCGGTTCATTCCTCCTTCCATCCGTGAGTTGGTGAAGGCTGAGAACCAAATTTCCTTAATCCAGCCGCAAGCCAGAGCAAGGGAGAGAGAGAGAGCTAGCGGTCTGCAATTTCTGGACAGCCGAGAGTGGAGGTTTGTTGCAGCTGCTAGTCGTGTGTATTAAGCTTCAAGCTGAGGTAATTTCTGGACTTAGATGAGTTGTTTATGGGTAGATGAAGCTGTTTAAGAGCTTGCATGTGAAGTTTATGCTTCCGGATGATGAAAACAAAGCATTAGAAAAATCTGATTCGGAAGGAATGGGTTTGCCGAGAAACTGAAATGGAAATGCAGCTTTAATTTTGTTTCCCTGAGGCAATCTGAGCTTATAAATGTGATTAACTAACTTAAGACAAGATGATTAAGCTTTGCATGCAGCTCATTAGCTCGGTTAAGCAAGAAATAAAAATGAACAAGAAAATCTGCTGCATGCAAGATCATCCGAGAATAGCCGAATGAATTTCTGGATTTGTGGATGTTTATAGTTGCTGTCCGAACTTGATCTGAACTAGAAATGATAGTAATTTCATTAAGTAGCCTTGCATGTTAGTTTTGGGTACTTAACACAATGATTCAACCGAGGTAAATTCGGATTTAAGACCAACCAAGTGCTGGAAAATTTATGTGATTTGCCGAGGGAGTGAAACTGGAATTTGCAGTTGTTTTTGGGAATTTTTCTCTGGAAAATAATGCTTGGAAATGCATGAAAAATGTTGTTTTAAGTCTTGTATGACATTCAGTAGTAAACCATTTGAACTGGGGGCAAATTTGGCCAAAATTGTTGACACATAGCTGCTGGAAATGTTTCAATTTATCCGAGGAAGGGAGAAAGAATTTTTCCAGTTTTCTTTGGGAATTTTGGGATTCCAAATTGTTGCATTTAAAGTTTGACAAGCTGTAAAATATTCCACACTTGTTGATTTCACTCTAGAATATTTTAAGAGGGTCATGCATGCGATTACTGTTAAGATGATATCCGGAAGTCTTGTCTGAAATAAGAAAAGCTGCGCTTCATTGCTCCTGTTTTGTTCATTGGCTTTGTTTGCGTCTATAAGAAAGTTCATGTTTGGGGACATTCGATGGTAATGGGGGGCAAATTCCTTGCATTTGGTCTGTAAATGACATATTGGTAGAGCTTGTTGGAGTGTTTGCACGCAAATAAAAATTGCTGCATTTTTCTTCTTACTGTTTCTTTCCGTGGCTGTTCTCTGCGCTTGCATGCTTAATTCTGTGTGGAAAGGAAGAAGTGGAAAGTTTAGTGTTGAGTTCATGTCTTTGGGTCAAAAAGACATTTGAATCATGCCCAAGTACCTGCTGGAAAATGCATATTCATTTTGCTGCACCAGAAATTTACGGTTGTGTCTTGCTATTTTCTTCCATTGCGGTTCCAAACTTTGCTATTTTTGTTAGATAGTAATTCCAGCCTTGACCGAAAGTTGTAGTTTGTATGCATGAGAAGCTTAACAGGATTTTGAGCATGGGTTTGTGATTCGAAATGCTTGAGTGCAGCTTCCATGCGAACTGCCTAAGCTCAAAAGATTTGTTTGCTGAAGTTTCAAACCTTTGATGTTTTGCTAATTTTTCTGTTTGAATGAAGTTGCTAATTTTTCTGTTTGTCTGAATAAAGTTGCTAAGTTTTCTGTTTGTTGGGTCTGAATGAAATTGGTTGGTTTGGAAAATTTGATCACGGTTGTGATTAAGAAGCTTGAGCTTGAGAAGAAAGTGCAGCAGTCTTCGGTTGCTAGTGTATGTGAAGTAATTGCAGAAACTTGTTTCATGGCTATTGCATAGAACTTGCATGTTTTTTCCTTCTAAGTTTTCTACCTGTTGAGGTGATGGTAATGACATAGTTTGCAGCTTAGTTAAAGCTATGTATGTGAACTTGAAATCTGATTTTTGGAAATAAGATGTGAGTTTGAGTTGGGTTTCGTTTTGAGCAAGCATAAGAGAAAATGTTGCAGAAATAGATTTTCTTACGTGAGTTGCATGAGCTGCATGAAAAACCAAAAGAAAAATTGCACTTCGGCCCCCCAAGTCCCCTTTTGACTCACTATGCGCCCAGTAATTGGAATACTTAATCAATCTTAATCCTTCAAGTTTCTCCTGTGTTTCACTATGACCCAACCAATTGAATAATGTGTCCTCAATTTGGTCCTTGGCAGCTTTAATTTTGCAAGTTTTATTGCTTGTTTGCTTCAAATAATTACCATGCTTTGTTTAAATTGCACTTCATGCATGATTTAAGAGCTTTATGACCATGTGAGCCCGTTGTTGTATGTTTTTCTTTAATTTTTCCCAAATAAAGTGGTACCTTGACCTTTTTATTGTTTTGAAGCCATTTTCACTTCATTTGATTACCATCGAAGGGGAGGTATATCTAATCATTTATTTCTTACTTTATTTGACTCTACGTGCTCCTATGTGTTATGTGTGAATTTGCATGATTAATTTGCTTTCCTTGCCTGTCTTTAGCTCCTTTACTTTATTTACTCTTGCTTTTAGTAAGTTATTCTTTATGGGGTATGTGTACACCTCTTGGCTTGTAATAGATAGGGCTTGGAGGAGCATTCAATGAAGACCTATCGAAGACGTGTGCCTAGCTAGCAAATGTAATAGTTAGGGCTTTAATTGTCTTATGTGTCTTGCATGCTTAGTTGTTACGTGTTAATTTGCTTTATTAGGGCCTTGCATCTAGTCGAGCATGCTAAGTGTTATGTGCTATGTGTTTACGAGTGTTTGGCATGTCTACTCGCTTTCCATGGCCATGAAAGAATGTGATGAATGAATGAACGTTTCCACTAGTCCAACGCTAGTCGGAATTCATAGAATGGGCTAGTCCAACGCTAGACTCTTAGGAATTTCCCCTCGTTAGTACATGTTTGCATGTTCATTACATGTCATGCATTTTTCTTAGTTTTATCATTTCGCATGCCCCTCTAATCCCTTCCCTCTCAATTTAGGTTTTGCACTTCATGCTAGTTTATAGGGGTTCATTTGCTTGAGAGTCCCCTTAAATATGGGATATAGACGAGTGTGGCTTTTTCTAAGCCTTAGCACGCTTGTATTCCCTCTATAAAAGGGCAAATTGAGTCACGATTTAGGTCTTCCCGTACCCAATATGCATGAATTCCCTAGGCTCATGCATTTTTAAATCCACTCAATCATTTTATACCCCCATCACACTTTCATTTTTCCTCCCATTTTGCACACGTACACCTTTATGTTTCTTCACTTGCACACGAACACTTTTATCATCACTTGCACACATGCACTTCATATTATCATGTCACATACCGTACCTTGCCCACTCACGTGCACATTTTCATTTACATATTTATTGTCTTTTATTACTTTTTCAAACTCATGTCCTCACATTGCATACATGCATTCCATTCATTTGCATCCCACTCGCATTATTCGTGACTTCTTCAAAGGATCGTTATTGGGCTTCACAATTAATGTGATTGGCACCACTCAACCTTTGAAGGGAAATTTCCCCCAATACCCCTAGGTGTAGGATTTGCATTCACGTAGTGCATCCAAATGTAATAAATTCTTTGATTAAAACAAGAAAATCTTTGATTAAATCATGCAACTAGCCTTGGCTAGGTCAAAGGGGTGCCTTGGATTTTATCCTTGCCTTCCCCTTTGTCAAATGTGACTCCCGAACCTTTTTCTTTGGTTTACGTAGACTAGGAGTCGTTTAAAAAGGGTTTCTCACTACTTTTTCCTATTTTTTTAAAAAAAAATACATTTTTTAGGTGACTTGGTACACCTTAACTCATTACCAAGTGGCGACTCCGTATTTAGTTTTAAAAACCCTTTTTAAACTATAATTTTGGGTCAAATCGTCGCATTCTCAAACCCCCATTTAGACCTATTTTTCTTTTAAATCACAATTCATTTTCCAATCACAAATTGAATCGAAAAATACATTTTAAACCATTTATTCATTTTATCAAAAAACGGGGCGCGACAGAGGGCAAAACATCTTCTATTATATACTTACCTGTTATACTCGTGTTACACTCTTTCGTCAGCGTAAATTGTTCAATATTTAGTGTATTTTTTAACCAAGTTAGTATACACGAGACTTACACAAAAATTGTATTTTATTGGTGCAAGTCTTACAATATTTGATATAAGTCTTGATATGCACTAACCTAGTGGAAAGATACACCAAATATTCAACAACTTACACCAACCTGAGGTATAACATGGATAACATAGACTTGTACAATACAAAATCCTTTGCTAGATAGAGAGAAGATACTTTGTAGTGTAACCGGAAGTTGGAATACCATTTTTGCTCTGTAGCTATAACATTCTGTCCTATGGCCTTTGGAATGTAATCATGACTTCTATCTTTTCCTTGTCACTTTTACTTTGTGAAGGAATGATGGCCCATAACTACTTTAATGGTACAAGTAAAGAATCGCAATCCTCAAAAAGAACAAACTCAAAAATAATCTCATGAAGCAAAGAATGCTTCTAGCCAATTTGTTACCCCCACGATTGTTATTCTTATCGGACAAAAGAATATTGAAGCTACCTTTTGCCTCAAAAAGAGCGAATTCAAAACAATCTCGTGGAGCAAAATATGCTTCTGCCCAATTTGTTAGCCCCACAATTGCTAGATCTCATTCCACAAAAGAATATGAAGATGCAAAAGGAAAAAATGAATTTAAAATGTGAAATAATTGAATATATTTGTCCAAATGCCTCCAACCCGCAGTCAAATAGTTGTTTACATTTTGATATAGGTTAGATGTATAATTGTGCTGTTAGAAGGAAGTGTTTTGATCTATAGAATTAGACAAGAAAGAATAGAAGAGAATTAAAGAATTGAAAAAAAGTCGAGTAGGTCCTTATTACCCTTGTAAGTGATTTCATTCCTGTAGGTACATGTCCATGATGCATATGGTATCAAACAGGAGAAAGAAGAAGGAAGAAAGTTAATGGTTAGGAAATAATAGATAATCCTCAATATCAAACCTTACATCTCTTCTGTAGGCATTTTTTTTTTTTAACGTAAGTGGAAGGATTCGAATTCGGAACATCTAACTTACACTCTCTCCCTCTGAACTACCCAACCCATCCCTTGCCCCCCTCCCTTTTGTAGGCAGGTTTAACTAACTTGACTCGAGGAATAATTAAGTCAATGGTATAACGGAAATAACTTAAAAAGGCAATATTTTGCAGAACTCAAGTGTAGGCATGTCGTGGACTTCTTGACTTATACACGAGTTCATGATGGTTCATCCATATACTACACTGGAATTAACAATAAATTTTAGAATATTTGTCTAGTTAAAAAATAAAAACTCATACTACTTGTAAGAGTACTAAGGAATTCTATAATCTTAGGATCCTTACTCTTATAATTTTTCTTACATTTGTTGCATATTTGTAAAATAGATTTACTTACTTTACTTGTGTTAGTCTAAATAATCACATTCTAGTAATTGATAATCTTTACTATGGAATTGGCATTCAGATATTCCGTATACTCGTGTACTACCTATGTACTTGCAATAATAGAAGCTCTACAATGTATAATGTAAAACTTTACAATCATAGAGAGTTCTATATTAACCATTTCCAACACTCAAATCTGTGTAAAACCATGCAAATGGGTGGTGGCAAAAGACTAGTAATTTAGTAAAAGAGAATCCGAATTCTACAACTTCAAAAGAAAAAAATGCAGGATCCTTTTGTTGTCAGGAATTTATAATCTCCATTGACTTGACTTGTGGAAAACAATAAAAGGACAGATGCCATGTAATAAAGATTACTGCAGGTTCCAAAAGATTGTGATGAAGGATTAAAGTGCTTTGCCTTAGATGCAGGGACAAAAATTTTTAATATAGTATTCTATAAACTTTTCATTAAGAAAAATAAATATTGAAAAAAGTATAAATAGGATTGTTAGTCCGCTTGCTTCAAAAAAAGCACAGTGAACCTAATCTTTAATTGGGTTAAGTAGGCTTTGGGTCTAAATAATAGACCTGAATTAAATGTGAATTGAACTTGAATCATGCTAGACTCAGGCTTGATTGGACTTGATCTGATTCTATAGCGGCTTTCAGTGACCACTTGTATAATGCAATACCATAAAAATCTCTATTTGAACAATATGGGTCCGTTTGGTTGGACTGAAAATATTTTCCTAGGGAAATATTTTCCATCGAAGTCATTTTCCTGGAAAATCACTTCCTTTCCCATAATTTTCCAGTGTTTCGTTATTAAGTGAAAATCTGATGAAGAGGACGAGAAGAAGAGTACTAATGAGAACAATGCTGAAGATGAAGAAAATGTTAGTCCTGGATCTGATATTGTTCAAGCTGTCTTGCGTCTGTATTTTTTCCCCCACTTCTACTATTTAAATGGCTTATTTATTTCTTTGCATTTCAGGATAAGGTTGGCTCATGGTACAGCAATTCAGGGACTGGCACTTCAGGGAGTCAAGGTTTGGGTGGTGGTGTAGGGAATTACTTGAAAGCAAGGAATTCACAGGTTGAGTCTACTACTGCTGTTGACAGCAGTCTACCCACGGTTTCTGTGACAAAGAAAAGAAAAGTAGGTGTCTCAATAGGAGAATATAAAAATTTTTCTTCGTGGTAAGAGTTGCAATAACTGCTAACCTCCCTAGACAACTGAATTTGCTTGATGGGTTTAGCCTACGTTGATACAGTTTAGCTGCAAGGAGGATAATGGATGACTTGAACTCTGTAAATGCAGAAAGTCTATATTTTGTGGTGTATAAATGATGCAATTGAGAGTATTTGTACAGAATCTGTAGTAGAAAAGTTTATAAAGACCCTGGTACTTGAGGTGTTTATTTTAGTTTGATGTACCCAGTTTTGATGGGTTTTTAGGAACTTTTGGGTGGAGTCCTAATAATGTATTTCTTGCTTCCCATTTCTAGTAGCTGAGGTTGATTTAATTGGATGGGAAGTATAAATGGGGGATATGTGGAAACAGTTGTGTGTTTAGTAGCCTAGACCTGGAATATCTTGAAAAATGTAGCGACGGTCTGGCCATCATGGAGCTGGAAGCATCATAAAGCACACAGCGGCTCTAGGCTCTAGCAAAAGGTGATGAGAAACCAGCATGATTGGCCCAGCATTCCGCGGAAGCATGGTGCTCGGAATTTCTTACTCCTTTTATCGATGGTTCCTTGCTGGAGACTGTGAAAAGAAGACTGCTTTTATGAAAGGAAAATAACTTCACAATGATAGATAAGGAAGTCATTTTTCTTCTATGGGTGTAACTTATTTTCTGTCAGAAATTATTTTCCCAAATTAATTGACAACCAAACAACAGAAAATATGGAAAATATTTTTCGGAAAACCTTTTTCACCCAAACAAACAGACCCTATATTTTTTAGATTTTGCCCATTTAGAAGACAAAGTCAACCATATTTTTATCTTAGAAACACACTAATAAAGGAACATACTTCAATTTTCTTAAAACCACCCTTAGAGAAACCAAGAAGGCAGGCCCAATTAAATTCTAAAATTATTGTTTAATCACCTTTTGGTTCAGAACATATGCTGGCAAAATTTGGGTGCCGTTTGAGTTAAGTTTTTTTTTTTTGGGAGTGGTTTTAGAGAATTTATTGTAGAATAGTAATATTTCATGTATTTTATATATGATTGTATTATCCTAAAATATAATGTTTTTTCAGATATTATGAACAGCCATTATAGGTTAACAATAGTATTACATGGATATACTAAATTATTTATTTTACATTCATTATGTAGTTCAGTAAATCATCTACTCTTTTTTTATATATAAATAAAAATATTATTAATGCATCCAAAAAAAACACAAATCCCGGGATCATCCCTCCCCCAGGAGTACAAGAACGATCAACCTGAACCATCTCTAGCCAACCCCTACCAACGACATCTACGAAAATTTGGAAACCCAGACACATCTGAGGTAATATCACCCCTCACCAACCTAGGTAATGCCTTATAGTCCTCATAAATCATAGTACACCTAGCCTCCACTCCAACATTAGACAATCTGTCCGCCGGCTTGTTAGCCTCCCGAAAGCAGTGAGACACAGCTTCAAAATACCGGCTATATTGCTACAAATCTAGTAACTCCCTCTGAAACTGCCAAGGACAACTAGCCTTTCCCTGAATAATACGGACCAACACCAGTGAATCAGATTCCAGATGCAACATTCCTAAGCCATGGGATACCCCTAATCGAACACCAAACAAGAGAGCTTTCATCTCTACCTAAAGACTTGTAGTCTTCCTAAAGTAACATGAAAACCCAAGCATGAACCTCCCAGCATAATCCCTGAACAACCCCCCACTGCCACTCATCCCTGGATTACCCCTTGAGCAACCATCGGCATTCAGCTTCACCACCGACTGCGTCGGACACTTCCAACAAACCTCCAGGATGGTAACCCTGCTTCGCAACCGAGCTATCATATCGAAAAAGCCACTCCGCGAACTACAGATCTGTGGCACCTCCCGAAGTTGAAGACAGAAACATTCTCACAGCTCCAAAAAAATCTGATCACAAACATGCATGACCGAGTCTAGCTTACCCTCGAAAATCCACATATTTCGCATCTTCCATAAGTTCTAGCAAATCAACGATGGCAACGTGCAGAGAACATAACCTAGGTAAGAGGTATGAGTAGGTCTCACCCACCAACTCATAACCTTATGTCGAACCGTGAGAGCCTCATTAAATCCGCCAATGAGACCCCCAAAGCAACCCCAAACCTGCTTCCGCCACGTCCCCATGCAAAAGATGTGGCTAATAGTTTCCGGAGACTGGCTCATACGACAACAAAAATACTCATATACTGTGTCAATTTTCTTTTACTCTTCCAGATGTCTTTGAATTGTTAGCTAGTTGGCTTTCTTTATTTTCTCTAAAGCAAATTAAGCAAAAGCAACAATAACTTTTTATCCTCGGATCACCATTTTTGTAGTATCCATGTTAATACTTCTGATGATCTTGGAATTGGAATTAGAATTGTGAATAATCAAGAATTTTTCATTAACAAATAAATTGGGAGTAAAACGCAAAGGGACAGTTTTAGATAAAAGTGCTTTATTATTTTAATTGTCTCCATAATTCAGATTTGGTGCTTCATTTTTTGTGATAATTACCAATATTGAATATTATTCGAGAAGAGAATACTTAAGGCAGCACTAAAAACTAAGACTAGATTCTGCTAACACTCTAATCTAAGACTAATGACACATTGGGTATCAAAATATCCATCATTTGAGTTTAATTTTTCAATGTTTTGTCATTTTTTGTCTTTCTTTGTGTCATTTAATGTAGAGTACTTTGGGTATCACTGAAATTGAAGCTAATTATACTAACACTTCAATCTAACTAAGATGGCTGGTACTATTGATATCAAAGTTGCATCTATATTTATGTTTTTACATTTTGTTTGATTCGGTTGATCTTATTGTTCTCTTTGATGATATTTGAATTGAATTTTGCAATTTTTTTGGGTAACGTTTATCATTCTTTATGTCATATCATGGTTTTTTTCATTTAGTTTTGATCTTTTTTTGTGTTTCTTTTTTTCTTTTGTTTACTATTAATATTGACTTGTAAATGATGCATAGTACTATTTTAGTTAGAAGACTGTCTTTTAACATGACCGTTAGATTTTAATACACTATTACTCAAAGGGATGTTTCATTTTTGTAACTGTATTCATGAACCATATTAATTGATATTTATTATCATTGAAATGTAGTAAAATGTTTCTAATTATTGGAGAAAATGGTAATTTTGATGTGATAAAACCTAGAGCCAAAATTTTTGCTTATACTTTCATACTAAAATCAAATTGTGACATTTGTGTGTGACATGCAAAATTCTTCCCCTTCGTTTGAATTGGATGGATACAACTAATATAATTCATCTATTTGCTGACCGTTTCTTAACTCATTTTGTGTTTACAAGTTTAATGAGATTTTTCTTTATAAATTAAAATGGTCGGATGCAATATAGTGAACTTAAGTATCAATTAATGTTTGGTCTTGTCATCAACCAATATTTTCTAGAATGAACTTCAATCATCATAAATTATAGTAAAAGCAAACTATAAAACATTAATCATCAATCATCAATTAATAAGAGCATAATTGGGATAACAAAAATTAAGACCATCAAAATGCATAGTTCAACGATACCAAAACTCATGGTAACTTTTATAATAGTAATGATAATGATAATAATGATAATGATAGTAATAATGATAATGATAATGAAAATGATGTGTTTTTAAAAAATTTTTTGATGTAAGGCTCTAAGGTGTTTTTAGAGTTCTTGAGATGATAATGATAATGATAATGATTTGCCGTCCCTTCTCCACTCTCGTCTCCTTCCCCTATCTCACCCACGACCATGAGATCCTCTCCCTATTCACTCATTTTTTCCCTCCATTGACGAGATTTTTATTTCACACCAAAGTTTAAAAACCTAAACACCCCATTTTCTTCAAATATACAGATTGTTTATCGAGTATAAGAGATATTAGGTGTTAATCCCACAGAAAAGATTATCAACTACTAGTGATTTTTGAACTCTTCTATTATTTAGACTACTACAATTAAAGCAAGTAAATTTATACTATGAATCATAAAAAATTGGTAAAAACAATAACAAAGAGATTCTTAGAGTTATGGATTTACTAACTACTATTGTAAGTAAAATTACTGGTTAAATGAATTCATTTACTTTGGTTAGTTATGGCATAATTTTCAAATGTATGTGATATACGCTTTCGCGAATATACCAACCATATCTATAATTACTCTATATCTACTAATGTGATATGAAAATAGTTATGGATTCATTAAATTCTATGAAATTACAGGGAATAAGCTACCAAAGCCACAAAAGTGTAATCCTATATTAGTGAATTAACTTCCTAGATTTAACACTTTCATGAACTAGTATTAAATCATAATGGTTATTGATGAAATAGTACTTTTAGATAGTCACAACTAATGGTTAATTAATCATGATTGAAATAACAAATGTGCTAAATAACTTGCTCAAGAAATAAACTCAAATAACCAAGAAAAACTCACTTAACAATCATAGAAGTTCATCCATCCCCTAGGTATAAAAACTAGCAAGACATAAATATAACACAAACAAGAACCAAATTTATATATTCACTAAACATGAAATCAATACAAGAAACAAAATGATAGAAGAAATGTCACCCATGTCACTTGAGTTCCAAACTCTCCATTTTCACCCTCAACTTCATCTATGTCTAGCTATATACAAGGATTGGATAAAACTAATTATACTAAGCTATACTACACTAATGAAGTAGGAAGTTCTAGTGAAAGACTACATTTGGTGTAGGAGTCTAGGCTCCAAAGTTACAAAAAATGTTCACAAGAGACCCTATTTATAGAAGATTTTGCTCCTAACAATCATGTTTCAAGTTTTATAAATTGTGCCTTGAGATTTCCAATATTGATTCTCCAAGTCTCCAAGATGCTTCTTGCACTTTCCAGCCAAAATCCATTCTGAAAATTGGTCAAAAAAATAGTAGGAAAGAACTACAAGTTGAAGTTCAACTATTTCCAACTATAAAGTAGCCGAAATATGAATATGTGGGGTTAAAATGCAGGTGAAGGGTCGCATTTTAGGTTGTGTTTTGTCTTCCTCTACAGGTTTGCACATTTTTTATGATTTTGGAAATTGCTCTATTTTTACTCTAAATTGAACTACAAATTTCTTGATGATGGAAGTGAACTAACTTTTGCACAAAACGTGAAAATTGTACGTAATTGAGTTAGTTTCCAATGCATCAAGAATTATCTCAATTGGAATTCTATAGATTGAGAAATGACTAAAATACCCTCAATTGATTAGAACTTTGTTTCAATCTTCAGCAGCAAAAATTTATGACCGTGTTTCAGTTTTTTAACCATGAAAATGTATGAACTGAATTTTGATATCTTCATAAGAAATGTATCCCTATGTTTTAGTTTTAAAATGGGTTAAGAATCATCTTAATCCAATGCTTGTAGCTCACTATATAGCTAAATGTCAGAAGGTATTAGAGCTGCCAATCTTTTCTTCTTTTCCACTTGATTACATTTCACATTTTTTATCATTTTATACTTCATGTTCATTTTAAATCACTTTAAATCATCAAGAATCATCCAAATATCTCACTTCACTTTATTTGATGATTGAATTATAAAAAGTTATAAAAACATGAAGTTTTCATCACTTAGCTTCATAGAAGTGCAATTTTTCACATTTAAACCACAAAATACAAATTTCACTAAAAATTTATTTATTTAGCTATCAAAATTGTTAAAGCACACTAAAAATCAAGTAATAAAATACACTTAAACATACGAGATCAAGACTCATCACCTACAAGCCCTTCCTTTTCCATTGTCAAACCCCTATCCCCTTTCTCTTATTGTCAAACTCCCTTTCCCTTTCTTACAGAAGTGAGGGTTGATGGGGCAAAGAAAGGTGGATGGATGGGAGAAGTTGCAGGGAAGGTGGGGATAGTTGATGGATGGTAGGGTTATTGGCCCAATAGCGGTTGATAAGAGTATATTTTACGTATTTTTAGTGTACTTTATTAATTAGTTTTGGTGTGTTTTATTTAATTTTATAAATAATTAACTAAGATTCTAGTGAAAATATGCATTTTGTGGTTAAAGTGTGAAAATTGCATTTCTATTGATTTTTATGGTAAAAATTTCATATTTTGTAGGTTTAATGATTCAATCATCAAATGAAGTGCATTGAGAAAATATTTGGATGATTGAAGATGGATTAAAATGGTGAAAATAAAATATGAAGTGTAAAAGGAGAAATGCAATTTGAATCAAGAAAAGTCAGCTTTGACAACTCTGACACGTTTTGGTATTTTAACTATATCTGGAGCTACACAGATTGGATTGAGGTGATCTTTATACCATTTTGAAGCTAAGAGATAGATCTAAATTTGGTATGAAGACATCAGAATCTAATTCAGCCGTTTTCATTGTCCAAAAGTTGAAATACCGAAATTCAACTCAGCTGAGAAATGCAATTTAAGAACAAAAGAATCAAACAAAAGTCAGCTTTGGCATCTGTTGGTATTTTGGCTATATCTTGAGGTACATACATTGGATTGAGATGCTTCTTGAACCATTTTCGAAGCTAAGAGACAGATCTACATTTTGTATGAAGACATCAAAGTCCAATTCGGCTGTTTTCCTGGTCAAAATGTCGAAATACAGAAGTAAAAGTCTGCTGCTGAGAGCTGAAAACGCGGAATTGACCAGTCAGTGGTATTTTTATCATATCTCGATCTAGACAGCTCTAAATTGGATGATTCTTGAGGCATTGGACAGCTATTTCAATGGGCTACAACTTCTATGTTTTTCACAAGAGCTAATTTAGCCGTCATCATAGAGAAAATAGCAGTTGAAGTAGCCAGATTCTGGTCAGAAATAGCTGCTGGTACAACCTGTTTTCTCCTTCAACAATTTACAGCTATGGATGAACGTATGACAACCAATTAGCAGCTGTAAAAGGGATGTTTCAAGCCTCATTTCCTGATTGCATTCATCTATATATAGCCATGGACTTGCAGGATTCAAAATAACTGGGGAGAAGGCTAGAGAAACTCACCAGAAATGTAGTTTTCACTAGAGTTTCCTTGGTTCATTAGTATAGTATAGGTAGAGTAGTTTATCCATCTTGTATTTGTAGTTAGATTTGGATGAATATTGGAGGGGCAAAGATGAAGAGGTTGATCTCATGTGACAAGGGTGATATCTCTTCTACTACTTTCTCTCTTGTATTGGATTTCATGTTTAATTATAATACAAGTTGGCTTTGTGTTTTTCGAGTCCTCACAGATAAGGAGCGATGATAATGAGATATGTGTGTTTGTATGTGTTTTGCTCTTTTTGCTTTATTTTTTAAGTTATTTTTTGGCATTTTTAGACGTTTTTGGGGGTTTTTTTTGTGATATTGTATGAGGTGTTATTGTAATTGTGTATTTTAGGTTCATGTTTTTTGACAAGTACAGCTATCCAACCAGATGCTAAGGTTTAAAAGCTATAAGGGGTTAAATGTTAGATTGCCTAACCTACAAGAATTAAATTGGCACTGTTTTTGTTTATATATTTGTTTTGTCACTTTTGTCTAATTAATGCCTTGAAAGTGAATAATTGATGAACACTTTGCCGTTCAAAGGTTAGAATCTAATTGGTTCCATAACTCGGAGAAATTTCATTTGAGAAAAATGTATTATAAGTAGAATGTAATTTGGACAATAGCTATTTGTTATTTTCGATTGTGGGCTTTGGATGTCATGACTCACAAATGACAAAAGATAAGTGTACTTTGGGTTAAAAGGTTGTTCAGATTGCCTTTTTTTTTTGAAAATTTTAAGAAAAATGTACTATAGTGATTTGACATATATGAGAATAAAAAGTGATTAAGAAATTTGTTCACAAAAAAGGTAAATTTTTTTTTTTGAAAAACTAAAATCCAAATAGGTAATAATTTGTATCTCTCAAAAAAAAGTAGTATTTGGTAATTTGATTTGTTTGGAAAAAAAATGTGAATAAAATTGAAGAAATTTTATTTTGGACAAACCACCAACGGAGCCTCTCTCTCTCTCTCTCTCCCTCTCTCTCTCTCTCTTTCTGTATTGTAGGCCACTTAATTAACTCTAGTTGTGAAAAGTTCAAGTTAAAAAAATGAGAGTACAAAAACATGAAAGTTCGAGAGTTGTTCAGGCTCTTTGCCCAGGGAAAAATGAAAAGGATTAGAAACAGAAAAAAAAATCCTATTTTCTTTGAACACAAAACCCAGAGAGGAAAACCTCGACAGAGACCACCACCCAGATCTTCCATTCTTATCGTCCGTATAGCTACCGTTGGCTGCATTGCTGTTTTCTATCTTGCATCTTCTTTCTTTTCCACGGAGGAGTTCTGTTATTCCATCACTGGAACAAGTATACAGAGCAAAAATGCTAAGAGATTCTGAGAAAGTATGTGTATTGGGGCAATAGAATTGACTGTCCTATCCTGGGAAGTACCGTGAGTCTTGTGAAGGCCTTGGCCACCTGGAGTCCAGCCTCAGGTGTGCTCTTGAGGAAGCAATGTATCTTCAGAGGAAAATACTTTTTGTTTGGGGGCTTAAAAAACTAAAATGGAAAATGAAATAATCTTGATTATATGAATGGTTGGACAAGTGGGTTCTTGTTCTTTTGCTGCTTTGTTATGTTAATTCTCGTATGGAGCTTTATTATGCATGATATATCAAATTACAATCTTGTCAGCACAGAGTACAAGAGAGATGCTACAGTGGTAATAGAGGAAGAGTCTTGGTCGTATAGCATGTGTATTACTGGATTTACTGATGATTTTGATTGGGTGTGTTAAAAATTTGAGAGGGGAAAGGAGAGTTAGCTGATCCTTTACTATAAGGAGAACGAGAGGAATATTCTTGATTATCCATGGCTTTGAAATTTTTGTGTTTTTATCTCTTCTGGTGCATTATCCAACTTTTCTCATTGAGGGGTTCCACCAGAAGGATGAAGGTTCATGATAGAAGGTGTTGGTAAAGTACAACATTGGCAGAAGTACAAGTGAATTTTGATATAGCATTGATTAAAGAATTCTGCTTATACATTGTGTCTATTATGGGTCTATTGGTGTTTTTGATTGGATATAGCACGTATCTAATTTTGAAGAAGAGAGAGATCTGCATCTTTTTGCAGTGTTATGTACAACTGAGTCTTTATCTATGATATAGTTTGTCTTAAAATGGTCTGGTTTTTCTAGGTAAGTAAAATGCGTATAATATCAAAATAGAAGAATGTTCATCTCCCTTTGATTTTCCCTTTTCTTTGTCCCCTTTTGTTACTCATTTTGGTTCAGAAAGTTGTAAATTTTACTGATCAGGAAAGATGGTTATATACAACATTGGCAATGCAAAGTACAAGTGTACTGCCATAATCGTATTGTGAGAAAGTTTGCTTAGACATGAGGCATACAATGTGTTCTGTTTGTGACTCTGATTGGATGTAAGATGGGTTTGGAATTAACAAAGAGGAAAGCTGCATCATTTTCTGGTATTAACTAGAAGCGAATTGTTAAATCTGTTTTAGTTTACCTTGAGATAGATTGATTATCTCTTGGTGAGTACTGTTGTTATTACTGATATAAAAGAAAAGTCCATCCTCCATTTTATTCTCCTTTTCCCCCTTTTATGAGCAAATTTGATTGAGATGGTTATATATTTTATCATTTGGAATGAGGGTGATGTCTGAAAATTGAAAATTGGAGATTTAAGTGCCTTCAATTGAATTCTGTGCCTAGGGGAGTAGAATAATATTGCTTTCACCTGAGTATGTAGCGTTGGATTTGATTTCACTGTCAGCCCTGTAATTCTCAAGGATTTTGTTGGGAAAGACGGGAACTTGTAATTGAAGAGGAGAGTTTTAGAGTATTAATTTTGGGTGACACAAGTTCACACTGCATTGCTTGAATGTTGTTTATGATTTAAAGTACTGTTTGAGATTTTGGAAGAATATGAGGTTTGCTGATGAAATTTAACATATAGAGATAAACCAGCACAGGGTGAGCTGTGGTAGCATACAACTTTAGTTACATATAAATGAGAAATTTTGCTGGACTTGATCTACAATTGTGACAAAACAAATGTGTTCTAGTTACCTGCACGTTCTTCAATTTTGACTTCCGAGATTTTAGCTTACTCTGGCAAACTTTTGCATTTCAAGGCCTTCCATTCTTCTTAGTGTTTTGCGCTTAGAGGACCTGTTTTCACATTCAGTTGGAAGTCTTACTTTATGGATGTAACCCTTAAAAGACTTGGAGCAGTTAGCATTATGCTCTGGTGCTACTGGATTACAGGCTTTGTGAATCTTCCACTTTCATGGCCTCATTGATTCTATTTACTCACTCAAGAAATACAAAACCATCTGTTATTGATGATTGGTGGACTTAGCATTCCAAGTTTTTGTTCCTTTTCTAATACCCAATATTTTGCCAAAAAAGGCCGACTCATTCCTGTGTTTTGCTCCTTTTGTACATTTCTGAACCTTTGTAATGCCTTCTAGAATGTGCATCAATCCAATACACTCCGTCCTTCTTGCATTCAGTTATTTGTTTACAAATGATCAATCTCTAGGATTTTGTTACACACTACTGAAGGCTCTTTTAATCTTGTTTTTGGGTTGGTAAAAGATCCAAGTATTGAGCCCTTTAACTTGTTGAATGGTGCTTGGGTTGGTCATTCACTCTCTCCCTCTAAGTTTAGGTTCACCGAGGATTACAGTTTTGTTGCAGAAATTTCTTTGTGAAGCTCAATGGGCTTGGTTTTTTGAATCTTGATAATTTTCTTGTAGGTATTAATCATGGTAAGCATTCAAGTTCATGGAGTGCAAGGATCAGAATAACCGTAGTGCTATTCTCGTCATATTCTTTTCTTCCTTCAATGGCTGGCAAGAAGTTGAAGATTGCAGCAGAAAAGGGTTCACGGTGATATATGCAGTATTTTGTTCCATTTTCTGTTTCCTGTCATTATTATCAGTGACTGGTGAAACATGAATTACTGTGTTGTGGGAATTTCCCTTGTCCTAGCAAGTTAACTTGTTTGCAAATAACCTCTTTTTATCAGCATACTATCTTTTCCGGTTTATGCCCATGCAATTGGTAAAGTTTGTCTTACTACTTTGCTTTTAACTTGCCCACTTATCATTGTAATGTTTTCAAGTGTTTGACAAAGCAGGACCTTACCCACCCTTGTTTATTATGGTACTTAGGGTTAGCAAGGGGATAAAATATAATTAAGTGGAGGCTGTTTTCCAGAGTTTTTAAGTTTTTCTTTTTTTTCCTCCTTTTAACTGTAATATACTTTTCTAATCATTTGTTGAGTTGTTTTGGGGTCTTGTTTCGTGGTCTCAAGTACACCGTGTGAGCTTTAGACCTTGGAATGACAAGATTCTATAGAATGCACTATAGCAGCCTGTGATGTTAAAATCGGACCACTTCTTGTCTCTAACCTGAGAGTTAGGTAGCTTGTAGACAAAGAAGAATAAACTTCTTTTTAAATGTAAGCTTTAGACTGAAGCAATTGAAGTCATTTTGGAAAAATTCCCACCATCGAGTTAGTTAAATAATCAAGAAGCCCTTTTCTGGTCTAATTCTAGCCCTCCTAGTGCTTTAATTGTTTATGACAAGTTTTATGTCACCTGATACTCATTTAAAGTCTACTAACTAATTGGAGTCCCTTAATTGTCTAAGAGCGCTGCATTCATTTGTTCTTGCAAATTGTGTAAGCAAGCTTAACTACAAGCTTACCTTTAGGCTGAAAACTAACTTCATTATTGTCTAAAAGTGGATGTAAAAAATCTTGATCAGTTGACCTTGAAGGTCTTCAAAGAGCCTATTAAGAAGTTAAGAGTTGTTCCAATTTCCAAACTCTGTATCTTAGCCATTCTTGATTTTTGAATTTGATGCATTATAATATATGGTTTATTTGGATAGTGAATTATTTTGCCAAAATTTATTTGCTTGCATCATCAACACATTTTTTATCCACCTTTTACCTCATATACATCACATCAAAAAAGTGCTACAATATTTTTTAAAAATTATCCCAAATAATCTACTATTCAAACACACTAATAGTTTATATCCATTATGCCCTCTAAGTTGTTTTTGGTTGTTTTCGTGAATGTACAATTACAGTGTAGCTATTTTTTTTCCGTGTTTTTGTTGATCTAAGTTGGACATGATAGAAGCATTGTGTATGTTTCTGTTGATCATCTCCTGAAGGCGCTACTTATGGTGTGAGCGTTTTTGACATGGAGAATTGTTGCCATGAATTCTCCCCTTCCCTTCCTCTATTATAGCTAAAAAGGAAAAGGACAGAAACAAAACTAAACAAAACAAATCAAAAAAAGTAGGAAAGAAAAGAAAGTTCTGTCAAATATGGGAACACAATGGTCTGTCATAGGTGTGATGCTTAATAATGCCCTCGCATAAATGTGTTTTGCTTGGTATTCTTTTGAAAATGGGGAAGATAGTCGATAAGCTGTCCTCACGTTTGGTGGCCAAAGTTTATATGCTCATTACATTATTCACATACTGCAAATGTTTCATTTCTTTCTTGAGTTGACTATCAAAGTTTGGTTTGATGAAAAGAGCAGAACCTGGGCTTGTAGTAAACTTGATGTTGAGGGTGCCGTGGAGCTTGTTTGGAAAAACTGGTCATGATATCTTAATGATACGTAGAATTTCTATTCCTATTTGAAGGATTCTGGGTGGTGCTTCTTTAAAAAGTTTGAAATAAGATGTTCCCCTTTTGTTGTAATTTTGGTGATGGGACTTTCAGAAGAGTGATTATTTCTACCATTCACCACTCCCTGGGAGGGTAAACATTAATGTCGTAAAGCTTGACTACTGCAATTAGTTGTAAGGTGCATTGTCGCTTTTCGTAAACAGGTTGTGAACTTTTAATTTTGTTAAAAAAATAATATTTCCTTTTCGTGTTTGACAGTTGAAGTTTCTAGATATGGCCGTAAATGACCACTAGTGTCACGGTAAGCACAGGTTCTCTGTTAATGTTTGGCACCACTCTTAATAGATGCGTCATGTGCTCTTTGTATTGAAAGGAGTCCAGCATACATGTCAGGGGGAGTCTTCGATAAGTAATTTCTTTCTTTTATATGGCTTAAGCTTATAGATGAGGGGGATAATTCACCACATAGAAAGACTGTACAAGAAGGCTTACCTTTACTGCTGCTGCATGCTTTCCGAATGGGCTCCTTTGGTTGGTTGCTTGATTATAATTTTTGGTGCACAGTGTAGGGCTTGAATATTTGACAGGAGATTTGAGAATGAACCTTGGTGTTCAAAGATGACAGTGGGTTTCTTTTTGTTTTAGAGCTATTCTTTTCTACTGGCTGTTTGAGTATGTACCAAACCATTTTTGTCTGAGGTGCTGATCATTGGTTGGTACTGCATTCACGGTTGGAGAGTCAAGAGCGTGCACCAAAAAAGTTTTGGACGTACTTCATTGACGGGACATATGCCTGTTCAAAGTCAATATAGTGTTGGTGACCTTTGGGTTTATATGTATTTAGAAGTTTCATACACATTTTTGGTTCATCTATCGCTCAAAATGGCTTTGGCCTAATTGTGGTCAAATGTCATCCATATGTGGTTTTGAATACCTTCTTTATGGGAGTCAAAAGCTCTAATATGCGATCATTGATGCTTTCGGATGGCTAGCGTTCTATTGCAGTCAACTATAACATTGCTTTGTTTTAAAACTTTTCATTTTTAAGTGATTGACATTTAATATGATTGATGAGGTTTCCCATTGTTATTTGTACAGATTAAGGTGCTTCTTGGTGATTGTGATGCTATCCATCACAGACGAGGTGATAAATTGAAAACACATAAGGATAGGTTCAGCATTGATCGGTCTTTTTTATCCTTATCTTGATAGGGATACCGGTCCAGAATTTATTTCCTGAAGAATTGCAAAACAGGTCCCACTAGGATGAACTTTTTTTATTGCTTCAAATGAGAGGACGCCGGCTTTCTTTGCCCCTCTTGCTTCAAGGTATATTTCCTTCCACTCTGATCCTTCTGAACTATATATGATTGTTGTCTCGGGAGTAACAGTAGATCAAAATTTTGTATATCATTTGCAACCCTGCCCCCCCCTTCTGTCTCTCTTCAAAAAAAAAAGAGAAAGAAAAGGCCTTTTACTTATCAAATATTTAGAAAAATTGCTTGGCCTTGGTAGTTGTATGAGTTCTAATACCGTTGCTTGTGTCAATTTTATTTCTACCCCAGAGTCACTTTTTAGGTGAAAAATTTTCCTCTTGAATTATAATAGTTTGGTTGTACTAAGCCACTCGGGAAAAGTAGCATTACCCTTTTGTGTCTATTCTCATAGTTATCTAATGTACAAATACCCTTCTGTCTGTCTTGCAAGTGACTTAGTAATGTTACTATTATATACAAAATGACGTAAAAGCAACTCCTATGTAGTTGAAATGTACTGAAATTAGCATGCCTGATTGCTTCAAACTGGTTTGTCATACTCTTCGCTATTCTCCTAATTCTATGTGTCGCGCCCCACTTTTTGAAATGAATGAATGTGAATGTGATGTGTGATGTGTGGTGTGAACGTGTGCAAAATGGAAAGTAAAAAGGCCATGGGACTTTGGAAAGCGACGATTTGGCCAAATGAAATTTTAAAAAGGGTTTTTTAAATATGAAGACGGAGTCGCCACTTGGTATAGATTTGGGGTGTACCAAGTCACCCAAAAAGTGTTTTTTAAAGACAAAGTAGTAAAACCCTTTTTAAAACGACTCCTAGTCCACGTAAGCCAAAGAAAAAGGTTCGGGGGTCACGTTTGACAAAGGGGAAGGCAAGGATAGAATCCAAGGCACCCCTTTGACCTAGCCAAGGCTAGTTGCGCGACTTAACCTTACCTTTCCTAATTTTCTACCCAATATATGTTCGCACGTTGGACATGACTATATGAATGCAAAACGGAAAGAAAAATGCAATCCTAGAGTCTACGATGTCTCTTATGAGGCTTGTGGTCCCAAACCACATGAATTGTGGCGGCCAACAAAGGAAAATCCCATAGAGGTCGATTAATGCAAATGAGACTCAAATGTGCAAGTGTGAAAGTGTATGAAAGAAATTAAAAATCCAAGTGTTTGTGTGCAAGTGTATGAAAAGGTGCACGTGTGCAATTGTATGAAAATTCCAAGTGTTCGTGTGCAAGTGTATGAAATATAGTGATAAGTGCATATAGGTGTGATTAAATGCAATTTTGTGAAGTAGAAATCAAAATGAACAATAAGGAAAGGAAAATGTGAATTGAAAAGAATGAGTGAGTGATAAATGAGAATGAATGAACCTAAGGGAATGCATCAGGTCGGGTATGGGAATGACTCCTAACTTGTCGACTTCGATTTTCCCTTTGATTAGAAGGCAAAACTAGCGTGCTAAGGCTATCGAATAGCCACACTCGCTCGTTTCCCTTATCAGAAGGGGACCCTCAAGCAAATGGACCCTACAACTATCATGATATGCAAAAATCCTAAAATGAAGGGAAAGGGGGTTCGAGGAGCATGCCAAGTGATAAAACTAAGAAAAATGCATGATATGTGGTGAACAAGCAAAAGATATGCTAATGAGGGGAAATCCCTAAGGGTCTAGCGTTGGACTAGCCCATTCTATGAATTCCGACTAGCGTTGGACTAGCGGAAACGTACATTCATCCATTCCATTCATTCATGGCTATGAAAGCAAGTAGACATGCCAAAATATTCGTAAACACATAGCACATAGCATTTAGCATGCTCGACTAGATGCAAGAGCCTAATAAAGCAATTAAACATGTAGCAACAAAAACAAGCAACCAGGGGGAAGGGGAAATGGACCAGATGCTCTCCGAGCACTATCTATTACAAGCCAAGAGGTGTACACATACCCCATGAAAGCATAAAGGGGAAGGGGAAATGGACAAGATGCTCTCCGAGCCCTATCTATTACAAGCCAAGAGGTGTACACATACCCCATAAAACTTAAATAAAAGTAAAAAAAGCAAGTAAATGCATGCAAGGAGGTAAGGAAAGCGGAGTAGACATGCATATTCACATAACACGTAGGAGCACGTAAGGTCAAATGTAGTGCAAATGAGGGATAGAGTGTACCTCCCTTGAATTGACGCCCCAATGAAGTGAAATTATTCAATTACCCTCCAAAATAATAAAAAGGTCAAGGCACCACTTTATTTGATCAAATAATCACATGAAACAACCATAAACACAAAAAATGGAAATTAAGCATGAAACGAAAATTAAATATGGAATAGACCATGCATGTACGGGCAAAACCCGGTCTAGAGTAAAAGATCCCAAGAATCTAAAAATGGAGTGCCAAATCGAATGGCCTAAGGTGGAATCCACCATAATCAAATGCAAAAATCACGAAAAGAATGGAAAATTATTTATTAAATTCAAATAACAAGATTAGCTAAGCAAAATTAAATCAAACGAAATCAAGATTATAACATCCACTTAAGGATCCAAAAACAAGCGTTACTCAATCATTCAAGTCCAATTGACACATTTTTTGAGAATTTCGAGAACCCATAAGTAAGAAAAAGTTCAAATAATCACAAAGAAACACATAGACGTCAAAGCATTAAAATAACTTAACTAGCCTATGTTTTGAAAAATTAGAACCTAATTGGAAGGGAAAAGAAATATGAGGGGTCAAGGCATCTCAAATTTAACCATTAATTACATGAATTTGGCCCATCGAAAGCATTTAAACAATTGCACAACTAGTGATTCATAAAATTAGGATTAAATTGAAAAAGAAAAGAAAGATTGAGGGATCACTTTGATAGATTTTTCAATGGTTTGGGCCATAGTGAAACAAAGGGGACTTGGGGGGTCAAAGTGCAATTTTGAAGAGCTATTCCATGCATGCATACGTTAGAAAATTTCTGCAATGAAGACTCAGCAATATAATTTCTGTGCTCGCTACCCATTCGGCCAAGTTCACATTCAGACAGACAAACCAAACACGAAATGCAAGGAATTGAAACAAAGGTAGGGGGAAATCCAAACAGGCTTTTGAACTTGAAACAGCAAAGGTGATTCGGACAACATGCTAATCTTTGAAGAACTAGAGTTTCTGCAACTTAAAAAAAAACAAGGGCTGCTCCCTTTTATTTCCACAAGCTTCGACAATGCCCAGCAAAAATTACATTCATCTCATCATACAAACAAAACATCAAACCAGAAATTATTGACTCAAATCAAAATCAGGAAATTTTGTTTGCAAGGTTAAAATAGCAAATCAGATTTTGATTGACAAACAAAAGAAGGGAAGGCAACCACAGCAAAATTTTCCTTTCGGTAACCACAGATCAAACAAAACGGCTGGCCTCTAATGCTAAGCTCCCAAACACTCTCACAACATCTCTGCAGAATTACGGGCAAGCTAAACATTTCTCGAACAACATGAAAAAACCCCAGCAGCCCAAAAGTGCAGGCCTGCTGCCTTTTACTTAACATTTTCCAGTTTTCTTCAATGTAAAATGCAGCAGCAATTGATGCGCAAAAACTAGGGAGCAGAGAAGGAACAACTAATGCAAGCTCATGGCTAAGCTGAGAAATGCAGCAAGGGAGCTACAAATGCAAACTCATGGCTAAATGAAAAATGCAGCAAAGGAACAAATAAGGGAAACTTCATGTGTCACGGCTGGAAAATTCTAGGACAGAAAGTTCGGCAGTTTTGACTTACTTATTCTCAGCAAACATTCGACCATAGCTCAAACGTTTTAAGGATGCAAATGTACAAACTCAACACCTAAACTCCCCCTTCCTTCCCTTCTACATAAGATTAAGCATGCAGCTTAAGCGCGAAAATTCATTGGACAACCATAAGAATGCCACAGAAATTTCGGCCACTTGCTCATATGTTTTCCAATAAAGAATCAAACGTTTCTTTCAAACCTTATTGAACCCAAATACACACAGCTTTGATTAAATACTTTCAAATCCAGGCTTGCAACTTTACACTAAGCAAATGACTACACAAACAAGCCAATCAAGAACAACAAAAATTAAACGGAAAGCCATGCCAAAAATCTAAGCATATGTGCGCAAGACTGGTTCAATAGTTAATTTCAGCAAACATTTGGTTCTAATTTAAGGTTTTCAAACCTTCCCAAACACGCACGTATATTGCATCTTCAACTCCAACCAAATACATAACTTACGTGCATTAAACCAAAGGGGAAAGTCAGCCATTTCAGAAAGCTTAGCTACCCAGAAATTATCAACCAAAATGAAAATCTGTTTGCCGTTCAACTGTGAATCAAACTTCAGATTCAAAGCACTTCAGAAATAACTCACATTCATGCTAAAAATTGACCCAAACAAACCAGAAAACGAAGCCAATGAACCAGAGTTTTAAATGAGGACAGGTAAGTTCACGGCCAAACTTCATACAAAATTAGTTAACGGCCAACCTTAGATTGCCGCAAGACTTTTCATTCATTTTTTTTATCTTCAACCCAAATCACAAATCTTTACCATTATTGAACCACATCCCAACAATCAACATCATGAATTTTTAGGCTTCTAACAAGAAAACAATATGCAACACTTCCACATGTAAAAATCTATTCCAGAAATTCCAACTCTTCGGCCCCTTTAGCGTTAGAACAAAATGAAGAACTAGCCCAAGACAAAACAGGCATGATTGATAACTACCCAAACAAAACTGATTCTCACGACAAACAAACTCCAAAAATCTTCAAACCCAACCTCCAACCACAAACCCAGAATGTCAATATAAACTCATCATATCAAAACAATGTCCAAACCTGCAACTCTCTACCGTGAAACTTGCGGACCAAAACTGAAAATTTATGAAGTCTAATGGAAAAGGAAAAACATACAAACTACTGAGCTTGTTGGGAGATATGAAGCCAGAAAAGGATTACCTTTGTAGCCTATGAAGTTGAGATGTAGGAATCCAAATTTTGGGAGCTCAGAGTCTTTTGTCGTTCGCTGGAAAAAATGCAGGCTGGAAGGTCGAATTTTTTGCTGCTCTTCACCTCCTTGCCCGTCGATTTCTCTCTTCAGGTTTTCCGAAACCTCTCTATCCCCCTCGACTCTCCCCTCTTGCTTTCTTCGGATCTTCTAAACCCTCTTTCTCTTTCAGTTTTTCTCTCGCTGTCCCCACTCTCAATCTCTCAGCTCTCAGTTTTTCTTTTAGCCGTTCTTACTCTCCCCCCTTCTGGTTTTTCCTTATGCCGTTAAAACCTCTCTCTTTTTCCCGTAACTCTCTCCTCCTTTTGCTGTTTCCTCTATTCTACCGTCACCTCCGTCTTTCCTCCTCACTCTATTTCAGCCGCCCACCTCTAATCCTTCTGTCCTGATTTTTCTTTTGCCGTTTCTCCTATATTCCCAAACTCCCCCTGTGCGGCTGTAGCTTTCTTTTGCTATTTATATGGCACCTCCCTCACCCTAAACCTTCAGTCCTTCTTCTGCAATTTGCAGCCAAGGAGCTCCCCAAAGTCCATTTGCAAGCTGCGGCAAAAACGCAGCCTTCATGCTGCGCGTTTCTTCTTTTTTTTTTTTTTTTTTTTTTTTTTAACTTTAAACTTAATAAATACAGAAATGATAAAATATAAATAATAATAATAATAACAAATTGCCAAAACCATGTAATAATAATAAGAATGAAAACAAATAAAAAAAACAAACTAAATAAATAAATAAAAACAACAAAAATGTCCATTTTTCCAAATTTTCTTCATTTTTCCTTTTTTCTCTTCTTTTTTCAAAATAACTTAATAAAAATAACTAAAGTGCCCAAAGATTGAATTTAAAGAAATAAACATATTTTTGTGAACAAATTTTCCTTTTTTCCTTTTTCTCTTTTTTTCATTTTTTATGATTTTTCATTTTCATTTTTCTTTCAAGAAAGCATTGAATAAAAACAAAATGACTAAAATGATTTTTCTTTTCTTTCTAAAAACTCTATAAACTTAAAAACTAAAAAAACTAAAAACTAAAAACTAAAAACTAAAATCAACCTAAAATGACAAAATAAAAATGAATAGACAAACTAAAAGAGCAAAAATGAATAAAACTAAAATAAAATAACAACTAGAAATGCAAAACACACAACAATGAACTAAATGCAAGCGTTCTAAAATAAAAATCATGAAGTAGATGCAACATACAAATTATTCAAAATTTGGTGTCTACAGTTTGCCCCTCTTTGTCTGAGTTTTGAAAAAACTTGAGTCAAAGAAGTGGACACCAAATACTTACCTGTGTTATTGGGCTGCAAAAAATTCCGACGAACAGGAATTCTAATACGGGACTGACCCGAACATGAAAAATAAAACGGGACTGACCCGAACAGAAATTTAAACAGGACTGACCCGAACAGAATTTAAACGGGACTGACCCGAACAGGAATTTAAACGGGACTGACCCGAACAGAAATTTAAACGGGACTGACCCGAACGGGACTGAACAGAATTTAAACGGGACTGACCCGAACAGAATTTAAACGGACTGACCCGAACAGAAATTTAAACGGGACTGACCCGAACAGAATTTAAACGGGACTGACCCGAACAGAAATTTAAACGGGACTGACCCGAACAGAAATTTAAACGGGACTGACCCGAACAGAATTTAAACGGGACTGACCCGAACAGAAATTTAAACGGGACTGACCCGAACAAGAATTTAAACGGGACTGACCCGAACAGAATTTAAACGGGACTGACCCGAACAGAATTTAAAACGGGACTGACCCCCGAACAGGAATTAAGCGGGACTGACCCGAACAAGAATTTAAACGGGACTGACCCGAACATGAAATTAAACAGGACTGACCCGAACAGGAATTTAAACGGGACTGACCCGAACAGAATTTAAGCGGGACTGACCCGAACAGGCTTTGAATCGCGGGACTGACCCGAAAATACTGTTGATTGTGGGACTGACCCGAAAACGATTTTGATCATGGGACTGACCCGAAAATGCTTTTGATCGTGGGACTGACCCGAAAATGCTCTTGATCGTGGACTAGACCCGAAGAGCTTTGATCATGGGACTGACCGAAAAATGCTTTTGATCGTGGGACTGACCCGAATAAGCTTTTAATCGTGGGACTGACCCGAAAATGCTGTTGATCGTGGGACTGACCCGAAAACGCTTTTGATCATGGGACTGACCCGAAAATGCTTTTGATCGTGGGACTGACCCGAAAATGCTTTGACTGACCCGAATGAGCTTTTGATCATGGGACCCGAAAATGCTCTTGATCGTGGGACTGACCCGAATGAGCTTTTGATCATGGACTGACCCGAAAATGCTTTTGATCGTGGGACTGACCCGAATGCTTTTGATCATGGGACTGACCCGAATGCTTTTGATCGTGGGACTGACCCGAATGCTTTTGATCGTGGGACTGACCCGAATGCTTTTGATCGTGGGACTGACCCGAAAATGCTTTTGCTCGTGGGACTGACCCAAAAAATGCTTTTGATCCTGGGACTGACCCGAAAATGATTTAAAATTGGGATAGACCCACGGGATCTTTGGAATGTTGGCGGCACAAAATCCAGGCCCAACGTGATTTTTAGAATGGTCAGTGGGATAAGACCCAATCCTGCCATCCAATTGGTGAAGAAATTGAATTTGATTCGTCAAAATACAAAAAATTAAATTTGATTTTCCAAGAAACAATATTTTGAACTTGTTTTTTTTGATTTTTTTTGAATTTTTCTGATTTTTCGAGAGAATCTTTTTCACAAATAATTTGTCCCAGTGTAGGGCCCTTCTCCCTTCTTTCTCCTCTTTCTTCGGCATCGGCCTTCTACATCGCCAGATGCTTTTCGTCGACTTCAACTGTGAATACCTGCACAGGGCTTACGTGCACTCAAATGAGCGTGACTGATTTGAAAAATGCATTATTTTGATTCTTGGACGAAATCCTCAATTGGACTACAAAAATATTTGCCCCTGTGTGGGCTTATTTTGCAAAATTTTGCAAATAAAAATTTTGCCCCAGTTTGGGCCCATTTGATTGCAAAAATTGGTTTAGATGATTTCCCATTTACTTGAACAAAGAAAAACCGCACTTTCTAAAATTTAGAAAAGAGTGCACATACAACAATGTGAAGAAACTTTAATCGTCAAGTTTGAACTCATGCAGAAATTTCATGATGAATTCCTCAAAATAATGCCAAATTACAAGATATTTCTTCCTTACCTTAGCATCGAAGCTTTGGGTAATGGGCGTTATTTCTGACTTGGAAATGGGAGGCCAAGATTTGTCTTATTTTGTGCTCATTCGATATCACGTCTTCATGAAAGCAAAACAGTTTGTCACCCTTATTTTCCAAGGAAACTTAGTCAACATACAAGCTTGATAGGCTTGCAATAAAATGGGTAGAAACGATAGCTAAACCTGTGAAAACTGGTTATACTCCCATGATCACAAACGATTGATGGCTTACGAGCATAATCGCCACTTTGGATTGTCATGAAGGAATAAGTCAACGATGGACTTTATCAGCTTGTAATTTGGCTTGAAAACGATAGCTAAAGAAAGAAATAATTTTCAAGGACATTGCACCGAAGATCGCGTTTTTCTCAAAATTACCCTCAATTTGGACTCCAAGATCTTGGACTTTGTTTGACTTTTTATCATCACCCAACAGCATCAAATCTTTTTGCATCTTTCTTTTGCATTCGCTCTCTTTTCCTTTTCCAAAAATGCCCTCGCGGGGTTTCACATGAAGAGCAGCGTCAACCTCACACCCAATCAATTCAGAAATACAGCTAAAACTTCCGGCATCAGAAATTTGCTTGACAGGGCCATTGCAAAGAACAGAAGTCAGGACTTTCGGCTTTGTAATGGGGTCAGGTGGGGTGCTTAGAAAAGTTAAGGCTTGAAAACGGATTTCAAAACTGGTTTGAAGAATCTGAGATCGCATTGTTGCGCCAACCCTATTTTAGGGTAAAATCAGAATTTGCCTCAGTTTTTGCTCAATTGAGGCTTTTTCTCTTTCATTTTTCTTTTTCCTTTTGACTTTTCGGCCTTTTTGCCATTCTTTGAAATTTCACAAAATTTGCCCCAGTTTACTTTTGAACTGAGGTTCTCTTTTCTTCTTTTGCCTTTTGATTTTGTGGTTTTTCACTTTTTCGCTTCTTGAAATTTTCTTTTTCAACCCAACTCGCCCCCAGCGTGGGGTTTGCGATTCTCAGGGGGTGCCAAATGAAGTATTTTATTCTGAAGGCTCAAAAGGGATAACTAGGGATAGAATGTTTGATTGGAAAAGAAGATGGCCTGACTTGTATTCCGTTCCTTACAATAACTCTGAAAGGAAATTTTCATTAATGGGAAATTTTTGGCATGTATCTGAATTAACTGATTGGGGAAGACCCTTGTTCATCCATATTTGTGAAACATAGGTGATTCACATGGACAACAACCCTTCCTTTTCTTTTTCAAACTTGGAACCCAAGTGGAATCAAATTTCCCCAATTTGCAATTCCCTCCTTATTCTAGCATTTTTGCTTTTTCCCTTTTTTCCTTTGTCTTTTTTTTGTTTTTTTTTTTCAATTTCCCTCCCCAATGTGGGGTACGACCATGAGTGCATTAGAAAAGAACCACCAATTTTAGCTCAAATAAGGATGCAAGGGATGATCAGTGTTTAGGTTGTAGAAACGATGGCCAAAGCATCATTCTTACACCTCATGACAACCAAAGTAACGAAACGGTTATTGAAAATCCATTCCCCTATTTGATATTTGAAAATTTTCCAATATAGGGTAGTGATCATTAGGGCTCTTATCTGAAACGAAATTATTCTTTTCATAGGCTCAAATGGGAGAGCAAGTGATAAAAATCTGTATAGGTAGAGAAAAGAATGCTCGAAGTATCACTCCAAATTTTCCAAACGAATAAGGATGATGCACATTTCTGCTTTCACTTAGATGTGATTGAATCGATTAAACACAATGGATATTTTCAAGCAAAGATGGCCCCAATTTGCGATTTATCAATCAATGTGACTGATTTTATTTTGGGGTTCAGTGAAGGAAAAAAGATATCTCATTGGGCCTTCTGAATGACCTCTTTTAATTCTGAACACTCTTATTGTGAATTTTCAGGTCGGAGGTTGAAAAAATCCCAATTTAGTCTTATTTCTTAAAATTCATCATGAAATCTCCAATGAATAAGAATAAAGAATGAAATGTACATAAATATACACAAAACAATGATTGTCCAAACAGTTTATTGCTGAAAAAGTTTGAAACAAATTTTCTCATTCAATTACGATACAAGTGAGAAGGGAGAAACTTGTAAAGAGCTCCACATATACACTTTTGTCTCCTTTTCAAATATACAAAATTTCCCTTTGGAAAACAATTACAACATCTCTCAGAGGGTTTTCATCGTAGGATCCGCCCAAGAATCAAATAACACTTGTAATCTTCAAACTTTATTGGATTAAAATTATCATCAGATATAGAAGAACATTTTCGTCTTATTGAAATATTTTTATGAATGCAGGGGAGGGGGGAAACAAAAGAAAAATACCCCGAGTTAGTAGGCAAAACTGCAAAATCGGTATGCATGTCCTATGGGAGAACCCTTTTATGCCAAGGGTAGGCCTAGCATGAAAATGCAATCCTCCAGAGCAGGCACTATACAATACCTGATGGATCCAATCAGCTCATGGAGTGAAAAATAATTTTGAAAGAATTTGGTCAATTGGGGTGACGAGAGATTTGTCAAAATGAGGTCAACGTCCGAATAGATTGATCACCTTTGATTTGCAAAAGGCACGGGTTTGACCTTGACGAACCTCCCATCGAAAAGATTGGAATTCGTTTTAACAAATTTTCTCAGTGAATTACGGGTCAAAACCCTAATTGATCAAATGATTGGATGCAATGGACGATTTTTCAAAATTGACTAGATCTCCCAATTTGGAATTTGACAATGAAATCCTAATAGGGCAAATGGGTTGAATGAAATTGACAATTTATTTAAAATCGACCGAATTACCCTAAAAGGGAAACAGGTCAAATGAATTGAATGAAATTTATCCAAAATTAATCAGATTTCCCTAAAAAGGGTAAATTGATCAAACAGATTGAACGAAACTTGATTTATTCAAAATCGGCTCGGTTGCCCTAAAAATGGGTAAATTGGGCAAATGAATGAAAGAGAATTAGGGATTTATTCAAAAATCAGCCGAATGACCCTAAAAAGGGTAAATTGGTCAAAAGACCCTAAAAAGGGTAATTTGGTCAATTAAATTGATAATTTATTCAAAAGCGACCGAATGACCCTAAAAATGGTAAATTGGTCAAAAGACCCTAAAAAGGGTAATTTGGTCAATTGAATTGATAATTTATTCAAAATTGACCGGATGACCCTAAAAAGGGTAAATTAGTCAAATGACCCTAAAAATGGTAAATTGGTCAAAGGAATCGATTATGAATTGACAAAATGGATTGATCGAATCGGCCGGCCATTGGTGGTTTCAGAAAATCAGTCTATGAGCCTTCTAAAATCACAATTTGGCCTCAATTTATTTATCATCTCAATAGGAGGAATCATTTGTGAATTTCTTCAAATTAATGTCCTTCACGCAAGGGATTTTTACCAATTTTTGATAAAATGGCCAAAAAGTGATTATTAGATGCTCATATTTCAAAGATCACTTTATGAAAATAATCGGATCCTACCTTACCTTGTGCACTACCCCTTTGGATGGTACAAAATGTAAACGTGTCAGTCTCTTTGGATTAAATATCCGAGACACAAGGTGGTTTATTCCTGACACGGGATCCCCTAAATGGCATTCCCTTTCTAGGGTTTATACGTGATGCCAGTTTATTAAAGCAATGTAAATAATGCAACGGGGGGAAAGGGTCTAAACATGAAATGTATTTACTGAAAGGTAAGTGCAAAGACTGAAATTTAGACATGTGAGCTATCTAGTGGGTGAGTCACTAAAAGAGTGCCAAAGAGGCCCCTTATTGCTAAGGCACATGAATGCAATCCAAGAAAACAAAAGAATGGTTAGTGCAATTGATAGTACACATAACACATTGGGAGCAATTAAGAAAAGAAATACGATAAAAACCAATAAAAGGGGTGGAACCCCTTCCCTCGTGCCTAATTGTGCTTAAAAAAAGGGTGAGGCTGACTCTACCCTAGGCAAATGCTAACATGGATGCATGAGGTTTGGTTCATTAATGCCTAGACTCGATAAAGCTTCGGCTCCCAAGCCTTCAGACCTAAAGGCGAAGGGTCATCACTCCCAGGGCCTTTGATCGGTGGCTCGAGTGATCCCTTAGGTAGCGCTATGGGCGCAGAGCACACCAGCCGCCTACCCAAGGCAATCGATCCTAATCCTACAAGGCGGTGTGGGAAACGCCCACGAAAAACAAAATAAAATGGGATAAAAGCAAGTAAACGTGCACGTATGAAGTGTTCCCCTATTTTGAGGGAAGGGGTGAGAACCACACGAGGCTCTAAAGGTGACACACCCCCCCAAATGCAATGCAAGCGCGAGATAAATAAGTAAACATACATCCAATCAACCAATCACACGTACGTGAGTGAGGGAATAGTTGGATACGCGCACGAGGCAAAAGGCCCTAAAAATGGAAAGTGCAACCCTAATATCCAAATGCAATGCATAAAAAAGGGTAGAAAAAGGAAAAGAATGGCCAAGTCAAATGCTTGGACCCACTTAGGAAGTCCCCAGTGGAGTCGCCAACTGTCGCGCCCCACTTTTCGAATGAATGAATGTGAATGTGATGTGTGATGTGTGGTGTGAACGTGTGCAAAATGGAAAGTAAAAAGGCCATGGGACTTTGGAAAGCGACGATTTGGCCAAATGAAATTTTAAAAAGGGTTTTTTAAATATGAAGACGGAGTCGCCACTTGGTATAGATTTGGGGTGTACCAAGTCACCCAAAAAGTGTTTTTTAAAGACAAAGTAGTAAAACCCTTTTTAAAACGACTCCTAGTCCACGTAAGCCAAAGAAAAAGGTTCGGGGGTCACGTTTGACAAAGGGGAAGGCAAGGATAGAATCCAAGGCACCCCTTTGACCTAGCCAAGGCTAGTTGCGCGACTTAACCTTACCTTTCCTAATTTTCTACCCAATATATGTTCGCACGTTGGACATGACTATATGAATGCAAAACGGAAAGAAAAATGCAATCCTAGAGTCTACGATGTCTCTTATGAGGCTTGTGGTCCCAAACCACATGAATTGTGGCGGCCAACAAAGGAAAACCCCATAGAGGTCGATTAATGCAAATGAGACTCAAATGTGCAAGTGTGAAAGTGTATGAAAGAAATTAAAAATCCAAGTGTTTGTGTGCAAGTGTATGAAAAGGTGCACGTGTGCAATTGTATGAAAATTCCAAGTGTTCGTGTGCAAGTGTATGAAATATAGTGATAAGTGCATATAGGTGTAATTAAATGCAATTTTGTGAAGTAGAAATCAAAATGAACAATAAGGAAAGGAAAATGTGAATTGAAAAGAATGAGTGAGTGATAAATGAGAATGAATGAACCTAAGGGAATGCATCAGGTCGGGTATGGGAATGACTCCTAACTTGTCGACTTCGATTTTCCCTTTGATTAGAAGGCAAAACTAGCGTGCTAAGGCTATCGAGTAGCCACACTCGCTCGTTTCCCTTATCAGAAGGGGACCCTCAAGCAAATGGACCCTACAACTATCATGATATGCAAAAATCCTAAAATGAAGGGAAAGGGGGTTCGAGGAGCATGCCAAGTGATAAAACTAAGAAAAATGCATGATATGTGGTGAACAAGCAAAAGATATGCTAATGAGGGGAAATCCCTAAGGGTCTAGCGTTGGACTAGCCCATTCTATGAATTCCGACTAGCGTTGGACTAGCGGAAACGTACATTCATCCATTCCATTCATTCATGGCTATGAAAGCAAGTAGACATGCCAAAATATTCGTAAACACATAGCACATAGCATTTAGCATGCTCGACTAGATGCAAGAGCCTAATAAAGCAATTAAACATGTAGCAACAAAAACAAGCAACCAGGGGGAAGGGGAAATGGACCAGATGCTCTCCGAGCACTATCTATTACAAGCCAAGAGGTGTACACATACCCCATGAAAGCATAAAGGGGAAGGGGAAATGGACAAGATGCTCTCCGAGCCCTATCTATTACAAGCCAAGAGGTGTACACATACCCCATAAAACTTAAATAAAAGTAAAAAAAGCAAGTAAATGCATGCAAGGAGGTAAGGAAAGCGGAGTAGACATGCATATTCACATAACACGTAGGAGCACGTAAGGTCAAATGTAGTGCAAATGAGGGATAGAGTGTACCTCCCTTGAATTGACGCCCCAATGAAGTGAAATTATTCAATTACCCTCCAAAATAATAAAAAGGTCAAGGCACCACTTTATTTGATCAAATAATCACATGAAACAACCATAAACACAAAAAATGGAAATTAAGCATGAAACGAAAATTAAATATGGAATAGACCATGCATGTACGGGCAAAACCCGGTCTAGAGTAAAAGGTCCCAAGAATCTAAAAATGGAGTGCCAAATCGAATGGCCTAAGGTGGAATCCACCATAATCAAATGCAAAAATCACGAAAAGAATGGAAAATTATTTATTAAATTCAAATAACAAGATTAGCTAAGCAAAATTAAATCAAACGAAATCAAGATTATAACATCCACTTAAGGATCCAAAAACAAGCGTTACTCAATCATTCAAGTCCAATTGACACATTTTTTGAGAATTTCGAGAACCCATAAGTAAGAAAAAGTTCAAATAATCACAAAGAAACACATAGACGTCAAAGCATTTAAATAACTTAACTAGCCTATGTTTTGAAAAATTAGAACCTAATTGGAAGGGAAAAGAAATATGAGGGGTCAAGGCATCTCAAATTTAACCATTAATTACATGAATTTGGCCCATCGAAAGCATTTAAACAATTGCACAACTAGTGATTCATAAAATTAGGATTAAATTGAAAAAGAAAAGAAAGATTGAGGGATCACTTTGATAGATTTTTCAATGGTTTGGGCCATAGTGAAACAAAGGGGACTTGGGGGGTCAAAGTGCAATTTTGAAGAGCTATTCCATGCATGCATACGTTAGAAAATTTCTGCAATGAAGACTCAGCAATATAATTTCTGTGCTCGCTACCCATTCGGCCAAGTTCACATTCAGACAGACAAACCAAACACGAAATGCAAGGAATTGAAACAAAGGTAGGGGGAAATCCAAACAGGCTTTTGAACTTGAAACAGCAAAGGTGATTCGGACAACATGCTAATCTTTGAAGAACTAGAGTTTCTGCAACTTAAAAAAAAACAAGGGCTGCTCCCTTTTATTTCCACAAGCTTCGACAATGCCCAGCAAAAATTACATTCATCTCATCATACAAACAAAACATCAAACCAGAAATTATTGACTCAAATCAAAATCAGGAAATTTTGTTTGCAAGGTTAAAATAGCAAATCAGATTTTGATTGACAAACAAAAGAAGGGAAGGCAACCACAGCAAAATTTTCCTTTCGGTAACCACAGATCAAACAAAACGGCTGGCCTCTAATGCTAAGCTCCCAAACACTCTCACAACATCTCTGCAGAATTACGGGCAAGCTAAACATTTCTCGAACAACATGAAAAAACCCCAGCAGCCCAAAAGTGCAGGCCTGCTGCCTTTTACTTAACATTTTCCAGTTTTCTTCAATGTAAAATGCAGCAGCAATTGATGCGCAAAAACTAGGGAGCAGAGAAGGAACAACTAATGCAAGCTCATGGCTAAGCTGAGAAATGCAGCAAGGGAGCTACAAATGCAAACTCATGGCTAAATGAAAAATGCAGCAAAAGAACAAATAAGGGAAACTTCATGTGTCACGGCTGGAAAATTCTAGGACAGAAAGTTCGGCAGTTTTGACTTACTTATTCTCAGCAAACATTCGACCATAGCTCAAACGTTTTAAGGATGCAAATGTACAAACTCAACACCTAAACTCCCCCTTCCTTCCCTTCTACATAAGATTAAGCATGCAGCTTAAGCGCGAAAATTCATTGGACAACCATAAGAATGCCACAGAAATTTCGGCCACTTGCTCATATGTTTTCCAATAAAGAATCAAACGTTTCTTTCAAACCTTATTGAACCCAAATACACACAGCTTTGATTAAATACTTTCAAATCCAGGCTTGCAACTTTACACTAAGCAAATGACTACACAAACAAGCCAATCAAGAACAACAAAAATTAAACGGAAAGCCATGCCAAAAATCTAAGCATAGGTGCGCAAGACTGGTTCAATAGTTAATTTCAGCAAACATTTGGTTCTAATTTAAGGTTTTCAAACCTTCCCAAACACGCACGTATATTGCATCTTCAACTCCAACCAAATACATAACTTACGTGCATTAAACCAAAGGGGAAAGTCAGCCATTTCAGAAAGCTTAGCTACCCAGAAATTATCAACCAAAATGAAAATCTGTTTGCCGTTCAACTGTGAATCAAACTTCAGATTCAAAGCACTTCAGAAATAACTCACATTCATGCTAAAAATTGACCCAAACAAACCAGAAAACAAAGCCAATGAACCAGAGTTTTAAATGAGGACAGGTAAGTTCACGGCCAACCTTCATACAAAATTAGTTAACGGCCAACCTTAGATTGCCGCAAGACTTTTCATTCATTTTTTTATCTTCAACCCAAATCACAAATCTTTACCATTATTGAACCACATCCCAACAATCAACATCATGAATTTTTAGGCTTCTAACAAGAAAACAATATGCAACACTTCCACATGTAAAAATCTATTCCAGAAATTCCAACTCTTCGGCCCCTTTAGCGTTAGAACAAAATGAAGAACTAGCCCAAGACAAAACAGGCATGATTGATAACTACCCAAACAAAACTGATTCTCACGACAAACAAACTCCAAAAATCTTCAAACCCAACCTCCAACCACAAACCCAGAATGTCAATATAAACTCATCATATCAAAACAATGTCCAAACCTGCAACTCTCTACCGTGAAACTTGCGGACCAAAACTGAAAATTTATGAAGTCTAATGGAAAAGGAAAAACATACAAACTACTGAGCTTGTTGGGAGATATGAAGCCAGAAAAGGATTACCTTTGTAGCCTATGAAGTTGAGATGTAGGAATCCAAATTTTGGGAGCTCAGAGTCTTTTGTCGTTCGCTGGAAAAAATGCAGGCTGGAAGGTCGAATTTTTTGCTGCTCTTCACCTCCTTGCCCGTCGATTTCTCTCTTCAGGTTTTCCGAAACCTCTCTATCCCCCTCGACTCTCCCCTCTTGCTTTCTTCGGATCTTCTAAACCCTCTTTCTCTTTCAGTTTTTCTCTCGCTGTCCCCACTCTCAATCTCTCAGCTCTCAGTTTTTCTTTTAGCCGTTCTTACTCTCCCCCCTTCTGGTTTTTCCTTATGCCGTTAAAACCTCTCTCTTTTTCCCGTAACTCTCTCCTCCTTTTGCTGTTTCCTCTATTCTACCGTCACCTCCGTCTTTCCTCCTCACTCTATTTCAGCCGCCCACCTCTAATCCTTCTGTCCTGATTTTTCTTTTGCCGTTTCTCCTATATTCCCAAACTCCCCCTGTGCGGCTGTAGCTTTCTTTTGCTATTTATATGGCACCTCCCTCACCCTAAACCTTCAGTCCTTCTTCTGCAATTTGCAGCCAAGGAGCTCCCCAAAGTCCATTTGCAAGCTGCGGCAAAAACGCAGCCTTCATGCTGCGCGTTTCTTCTTTTTTTTTTTATTTTTATTTTTTTTTTTAACTTTAAACTTAATAAATACAGAAATGATAAAATATAAATAATAATAATAATAACAAATTGCCAAAACCATGTAATAATAATAAGAATGAAAACAAATAAAAAAAACAAACTAAATAAATAAATAAAAACAACAAAAATGTCCATTTTTCCAAATTTTCTTCATTTTCCTTTTTTCTCTTCTTTTTTCAAAATAACTTAATAAAAATAACTAAAGTGCAAAAAGGTTGCATTTAAAGAAATAAATATATTTTTGTGAACAAATTTCCTTTTTCCCTTTTTTTCATTTTCATTTTCATTTTTCTTTCAAGAAAGCATTGAATAAAAACAAAATGACTAAAATGATTTTTCTTTTCTTTCTAAAAACTCTATAAACTTAAAAACTAAAAAAACTAAAAACTAAAAACTAAAAACTAAAATCAACCTAAAATGACAAAATAAAAATGAATAGACAAACTAAAAGAGCAAAATGAATAAAACTAAAATAAAATAACAACTAGAAATGCAAAACACACAACAATGAACTAAATGCAAGCGTTCTAAAATAAAAATCATGAAGTAGATGCCACATACAAATTATTCAAAATTTGGTGTCTACACTATGTCTGAATTAGCAACTACAAATTGCATGCTTTTCCAATATTTTTATTGTCTGCCTATCAGGACCATCTATAGAGTTGTATGTAGTGGTAAGATTCAGGTGTGGTCCAAGATTAGTGTAGAGTGAGAAAGATGTGGATGATAAAAGTAGTAGTTGGGATGCATACTACTCTGCTGGTGCTTTTAAATTTTCAATGAGAGGTGGCTGGAAGAAGAAGAGATGTTTTATTGTTGTGGTTGTCCTAATGATTGCTTCTAATGTTGCTTAAACTTTTCTTTTGGGGTGTGTCTGTGTGCATGTGGAAGATGGAAAGAATACCGAGATGTGGCAGATACCTGTTTATATCGTGTTGTCATGTTGTGGACCAACTGGAGGGAATGGTGCATCTCCTGTTGAATTCGTGATTCTTGCTGCTCTTTGCACAAATTATGGGTTACTCCTATGAAATTCTTCCATTGCAGGTGAGCTCAGTGTTGTATATTGTGGGTTGACATTTTCTTTTAAACTACATGTAACTTTCTAAATGTAGCATGAGTGAGCTTTAGCTTTTGACATCTCCGAAGAACGTTTTTGAGTGGGTTATCATATACCTTCATATTCATATAAGGAATCATGCTCATATGGTCGTTGCAAATGCTTGTAGGGTTTCTTCTTCTTCTTCTTGGAAGGAAAATGCAGTGTCGGATTAAATGGTTTAAACAATTCCAGAAATCAAACTATTGGAAGTTAGTATAAAAGTCTTAAAATTTGACTGAACTGCATTGCAAGCATACTTATGGAGCTCTGAAATTCAAACCTCTACTCCACTCTCTCACCCAAGATTCTTAAGCTTGCGTTTGCCAGAGAGAATGATAATTGTGATATTTTCACCAGAACTATGTATAGTAGAGTGATAGTAACTTAAAGACAAATTCAAAGGGTGAAAAAGAAATCTAAGCAGAAATATATAATTGAATGATATTTTCACAAGAACTATATATAATAAAGTAATAGCAACTAATTAAAAGACAAATTCAAAGGACAAAAAAGAATTAGGATATCTATACTTTTAAATCCACTTAGAATAGCTTCATTATTTATATCTAAAGGTCATGATACAACACATAGAATACATATATAATTTGAAAGTCATGATACAATACAGACAATACATTTATTGTGTAAGGCCATTATACAATACATAGAATACACTTATTATTAGAAAATCAAGGACAAAAGTAGGCAAAACATAATGCTTATATAAGTTGCACACTTATTGTATTAACCCAACTAAGATTTCCATCCATATCCAACAGCCTTGTCCACCAGTCAAGATCGTAGTAGCCGGACCCATATTACTCAATCAACTTGATGACTCCTACAGTATTGTGTGGAAAAAAAAAACAAAAGCGTGAATATTGTAACTCGATGATGCATAATGTCCAAAACAAATGTACATTGTTATATATTGGAATTACTGTATCAATTTGTCACTCAGACTTGTGTAGCTATAGTTTACTTTTTGTTGTCTCTGTTTCAAGATTTTTTTAGCAACTCCTACATGGAATATTCACTTATATCTTTGAAGAGATTGGAGCTTTGAAAGGTGAAATACAAAGGTTTGCATTTTTTTCATTGTGGAAAACAGGATTTCACAGCATTAGCTTTATCTAAAATAGTAATATTAAGATCAAAGAAGCTAATAAGAAGTATCATTAAATATGTATGTGACCTGAAAATCTGTTCAAAGCTTTACATAAATATTTGGAAAAATCAAACCATATTAACTCAAAAACACGAAACCATATTAATTTCAAAACTTCTAGATTTTCGACTTAGGGTAATAATGTCTTCTAATCAATCAGATTCTATTGTCGTATAATATTATTCATTGATTCACTCATATAGATCAAAAGCATAAATGCGCACCGGCTTGTAATAATAACCTCCATTCCTCCCAAACCAAAAAGGAAAAAGAAAAAGATATAAATATTTAGGAGAAAGGGAATAGATAAAGTTTGTGAGAATATAGAAAGACATACCTTAACGTCCATTCAAACAACTCCATAATCAGGACAAATCTCTCTATCCTGTAAAATATGCTCAAAAATAATTATTCAAAATATACATTTGCGACACTTAGGAAACTAAGTTTAGTGAAGTGAGACAAATATGCTCAGAAATAATTATTCAAAATATACATTCTCGACCCTTAGGGAAACTAAATCTAGTGAAGTGAGATAAAATTAAAAGGGTTGGTTGAAAATAGAGCTAGAATATTAGCACCTTTAAATCCACAGGAGCTTCAAAATTCTCTATATCTCTCGACGTTGTTTGGATTTTTTTAAGCAATGGTGCATCCAAATTTCCGAAACACAATTTCTTCAACTTTGGGCAACTCATTATGAACAATTTAGTGAGCAGGGGAAATTTAAACTCATAATCCTCCCGATGACTACCACCAAAGTTTCGAAGATTCTTAAGGTCTTCCAACCACAAAGAGTTTAATTTAGGAAACACAAATTCCTTGCTGATTCTTTCCAGTGCAATTTCTCCATGTTTTCCAGCATCATGTTGCTGAGCATTATCTTCTTGGCTGACCTCTTCATCTTCCTCACCTATAACTCCACACATTTTCGAGCACCTACGAACTTTCAGTTTCTCAAGACTTATGAGCATCGTAGCCACACTTGGAGGATAAAACAAACAGTTTAAAGGGCAGTTGTACACACATAGACTTCTCAAGTTTTGGAATACTCGAACCCCTTCAGGAAAATTCCTCCAAATATGGGTTAACCTTGTACAGGCAAATAAGTCCAGTGACTCTAGTTTGGGAAGAATTTCAAGTCCCATTTTTGGCATATTAGGAACTTTTAGATCCTCAAAGTCAATAAGGAATTCCATATTACCCCACCACCGCTCAAGTGTTTGCAAGTTTTGTAATAGTGAAACAGTATCAGCTTTGGCAATGCATCGGATAAAGTCACCATGGTAGAGATGCATAGATTTTAAGTTGCCAAGAGATCTGCTAGCCATTTTACCTCCTATTAGTAGTTCGGGGCCATCACCAGGACTATTTATCTCTAGTATTTCCAAGCAAGGGAGTGAAACCTGGAAAATTTGGCAAAACTTAGCGTAGACCACGACATAATGTTGATTACAAAATGCAAAATGTAGTTACAGTAGAGTTTGGATCCGTGCAGCTGCTAGCAGTCTATGAAAAAAAAAAGGAAAAATCACTTGCAAGGACGTTCGCTATGCATAGACACGTGTGTTCATGTGCCAAAGAACCTTTAAAAAAACTAATTATTAATGATGAAGGCCTAGAGTATAATTGATGAAACATTGATTTTGAAAATATGATTAACATATTGTAAAAGGAAGTGCTCGAGTGTGTTTTCAGTTGTTCACCTGAATTCAACTATATCAAGTATAGGATATAATTATTACACAAATCGAAAGAGAGAGGCGATACCTGGTCAAAAAAAACCCCGGCCTTACTATCTTTGGAGCCGAAACCCATCAAGTTTGTCCACATAAGTCTCAAGACTTTGAGTTGGAGTAGTTCAAGTACTTCCTCTTTCAAATTTTCCTCTCTCAAAACAATGCTCTCCAAATTTTTACAGTCATAAGCTACTAACTTCTGGAGTTTCACCAAACATTTCAATGTTGATTGTGAGAAGAGACTTGTAATTTGAGCACAGTTTCTTACCTCAATAGATCTGAGGTTGCAAAATGATGGAGGTTCGATTGGCCCCTTCCACAAAAACTCCAAAGCACTTACATAATTAAGTTCCACCTCTTGGAGTTGACTGAAGCACCAAGGTGGAAGAAATCCGTACCATATTTTGTTCAACTTCAGATCTCTTAACTTCATGGACACCAAATTTTCAAAAGCATGTCGAGCAATAGGATTGGTGGTAGAATCAATGAGACATTCATATTGTCCTTTGTTCAGATCAAGCCTTTTCAAGTAGATAAATCCATTTCCACCCAAGTGAGGCACAATATTCCTCAAGCATGATGATCCAGAAAGATCCAAAGTGAGATTCTCAGTTCTCTCGATAATGCCAGTAACTTTAGGATCAAACATTTGTTTCAATGCTTCAGTGCTAGACAAATCATCCAACGGTTCATCATGAGAGAAATAAAGTTTGAAGCTATTCTGAAATTGGTAGTTTCTGCTCAGAGCTGACAATTTTCCTCCATACTTACCTACTACAATATGAAATCTTGACAGTTTCTGAGTATCAAATTCCTGCAATAGTAGAAGTAGGAGGTTAAGGTCACATAAATCAATTTGGAGACGTGTGAGGTTAGAGATTGATGAGATTTCTTTAAGGCATCCTCTTTCCTCTTCTTTATCTCTCCCTAGCTGCAACTGACAATGAAATCCCAAATACAATTCTTCTAGTTTCTTCAAGCTCGACAAGATACCAACAGGCAAGGGGTGGAGGCTACTTTTAACCCTCAAATCCAACAACTTTAAATTGCTCGGCCAAGTAATTTCAGTTGGAAACCGATCATCCTGAATTTTGGATACAAAGAGGCTCAAAGTTTCCAATTGCATCATCTGTCCAAGCATTGACGACATTCCAGCGCCCAAGTAACAATTATCCAGGCACAGTGTCCGAAGGCTCCTTAACATTTGGCCAGGCCATGATACTGCAAATTCTATATGAAAGAAGTTTAACTCCATGACCCTGAGAGCTTCCATTCCTAAGAAAGAATCTTTTGGCAGGTCCAATTTCCCTAATTCGAATGCCCAATCGAATTGGAATACCAAACGCAACAACATAAGCCTTGGATATTCCTTGCAAAATGGAAGTACATTATGATTGGAATCTTGCGATATTAGTGAAATTGCTGTGTAAGAATTCTTTTCTCCCACTCCAGCATTGCTCACTAAAAACTCATGCTCTGCTTTTGATGCAATTGACAAGCAAACCTCTCGCACGACATCATGTAATTTTACATAGTCTTCTTTTTCACCGTCATTTAGCAACAAATAGGAGCTTTCTAACTCATCAACCAGCATGTCTACTTTGTCTCTTGCATCTCTCAATGTCTCCGTATCTTGGAACAGCTGTAGCCCTTTTCCATACCTAACCAAGCATTCAATCGGAATACTATAATCCTCTGGAAACAAACTACAAAGCAAAAGTAGGTGCTTAGCTTCAGCAGTTTCCAAATGATTATAGCTCCATTCAATTCTTGAAAACATCAAATCTTGAACTCCTTTTAGGTTTCCCATTTTGTCCTTTCTTAGTTGTCGAAGGGCACGATTCCAGGATTCTAGTGTATGATTGCTCCTTAATGCCCTAGCAACAACAACGATTGCAAGAGGTAAACCTTTGCATTCCCCTGCAACTTGTTTTGCAATATCATTCAAAATGAAATCATCAGAAATTCCTGCCTTCTCTTTAAAAAGATGCCATGCTTCTTCCTCAGGCAACATATTGACCACAATAATTTTAGCTCCCATAATACTACACACATCAGAGAGCCGAGATGTCAATATTACTTTTAAGCTTTTGCATTCACCTTTGACGGGAATTCCCAGACTCTCAAAATCAACTTCTTTCCAAATGTCATCCAATATAACAAGAGTTCTTTTATCACTATTGGTTAGTCTCTTAGACATTCTTTTAGCTCTTAAACAATCAGTTTGCTCAGATATTGTCAGCCCTAACTGCTCAGCAAGTTGATTTTGGACATTCCTCATGTCTGGAGTTTGAGACACCGTAGCCATGGCGACATCATCAAACAATTTCTCAAACTTAACCTGATCGGCTATTTGGTTCACCAAAGTAGTCTTGCCTACACCGGCCATACCACAAATCGCCACTAGGCTTGTTTTCTCCTGTTTTAAAGCTTCCATCACTTCCTTCTTTGTTGACATCCTAGAAACTAGGCCTTCCTCTAAGGATGGGGTTGATTCACTAAAACGCATTTTGCCTAATGGAGCAATGCTTCCAACTTTATCAAAATTCCCCTATGCTAAAAGCTTTTCAAGAACACTCATTCTTTTCGCCGCACGTCGGCCTAGCAAATACCGTGACTTCAAATTCGGAAGCCTAACAATATTAAAGCAATTCACCTTAATAGTCTCCATACCCTCAAAAATAGTATGTGCATCTTTCTTGACATCCTCAACTCGTTTCAGCCAATCAACAATAGTTGGTTTAATTTCTTCAGTATTGTCTTTTGCTCGATCTACCTCTTGTTGCACCTCAGTTTCCTTTAGTTCAAGTTTTTTGATGTCATTGCTCAGAGTTTGAACGTTGCTTTTGTAGAAAATTAAGTACTGAAATTGATGCCAAATTGGATCGACACACTTCTCTGCAATTGTTCCCAGAATTGAATTGACAATTTCTTGGATGACCATTATTGCAAAATTCTGTTCAAATTTCTATTACTGTGTTATTTGAAAAATGGAGAAAAGGGATCTAATGAATTGCATGAAAAATATGGAAAAACTTCAGAGATACATAATTAAGGTAATAATAGTTACGAAAGAGTACAAGTACAAAGGCAGAAAAACAATGTTAGCTCATTAAAGTAAATTTAATGAAATGATTTTGGAAAAGCAAACGTAAAGGATACAAGTAACTTAGAAACTTTTCTCACCAACAAATATTTTTTTTAGCATAGATTATTTTGGAATTTTCTAGAACTATTTTGGAAAATACATGAGGTATAGTTTGGTGCAAAGTTATATTACATTTTCAACTGTTTGACAAAAATGTAAGTTTTCATATGTCCAACAACTGACGAATTATTATGAATATACAATCTTAGGGACAAAAATACTGCTTTACCGAGTATGTTAGCCTCCATAAAGTGTGTGAACATATATATGAAAGAAAACTAAAAAGGCAAGTATTAATGATGCTTAAATATATTTGTACTCGTAGGAAAAGTACACCCTATGCATGTGAAAATTAAGAAAAAATAGTTTAATTATTTTTGTTAAATCCAAGGGAAGTTATTAGGCTTTTTTTTTGGGGAAAAAAAGAAGTTATACTTTTTTAGGCAAAACAAAAAACAAAAGTTACTGGAAGTGGAAGTTATTAAAAATTACTAAACTTAAGTAGTTGTCTTTAGTAAACCTTTACTTTTGTGACGGTAAAATTGAAAAATCAAAAGATGACACAAAATTTTAATATCAAACCCCCACCTTATGTTTTATATATAGAAAAATATAGGATAGAACAAATGTAAATCAAACTAAAGTTGATTGAAAGTGGATATAATTAAGTGTGTATATCTGATTAAAACTGTTCAGGGTCCTAATCATTTAAACAAGTCAAACTAGATTCGATTCTCATGTAAATATATCATTGATTCATTCATATAAATAAAAAGTATGCATAATGCACATTGAAAATCAAAATCACCATCCTCTTATACCTCCTCACCCACCCTTCCCTAACAAAAGGAAAAAAAAAGTAAAAATATACGAGATCGAACTAAAAGAAACAAAACAACAGAGTTTGCAAGCCTATGACATGTATGTACCTTAATATCCAGACAACTCTTTTTGTCTCTTATCTCTGTACCAATAATAGAATTGAATGCCTCAAAAAGATAGTCTCTCCATCCTGTGAAGTACATACTCAGAAATAATTAAAGAAAATGTAAATTCTCAACTCTTAGGGAAACTAAAATATTGCGAAGTTAGACACAAAATTAAAAGCTGGAATTAAAAGAAGGGAGAATTGTAGTTTTAGTCCCCAATGTATTACCCATGCACAGAACTGGTCCTCAATCTATTTCAAAAAGTAAATTTGGTCCCTAATCTATCCAATTTTGCGTAAAAGTGGACAATTGACAGATTCCTTCTAGTTGAATAACGGAATGTGGCGCGTGCACTCACTGTACCAAAACGTGCAAGTGGTTTCAATTGTCCCTTCTAATCTAACATACATGCTGGAACTAACATGTTATACCCTGAGTTACACTTCAATACAAAGGTTTGGAATCAGTTTTTTCAAGAACCTGCAATGGTGCCTAATTCTTTCTCTCGGCTGCAACATTAATTTCTAGTAGCAGCAGCAGCCTTTCGTTTGATATTTTATCATTAGTTCCGTTTCTGTTGTATGTCCTAGCTGATCCTACAAAGGATACATATTCAACTACAGATTATCCTAAGCTAAACACGGAAGTTTATGACTAGATTCCAAGAGGAAACTTAATCAAATCCCATGCCGGTGCAAGGTTGCAAAATCTGATGCAAAGCAACCTGCACTAGATTTCTTTCATGCGCACGTTCAGATTCTTTCAAGTTACTACCGTAACCTGCTTTTACTACTTAAAGTGAACATATTCATACATTCCTAGCTACCTGTTTCCATCCTCCTTTGATAGCACCTGCACAATCCGTACCTGTTTCTTAGCTAAAGAGCAGAATTTTCTTTTAGCAAGCTACCAGTTCTGAGCAGGATTTCTCGCAACCAAACTTACTTTTCTTGACTAGAATCTAGCATACTATATACGTACTCAAGGACTTCAGCAGATAAAAAAAATTATTGCAGTCATTTTACCTCTTTCTTTCCTCTTAGAGTTTGGAAAATTGCAGACTGCACTTTTAGTTTCCTGCTTCGGTTCCCAAAACTGCACCAGCCTCTTCTTCGAACTCACTTTTGGCTCACGGTTTTGAGGTTAGAAGCTGGAGCAATGAAGTGAGCAAATGTCTATCTTTCTCTTTCTCACTCTCTTGGTTGCGGGCTGGAAGCAAGGAGAAACCAGAATGTTCTCTTTTCCTCTCACTTGGTTGTGTTTTGTGATGAAGGGGTGTGGCTGAGTCTCTCTCTCAGTTTTGCTCCTAGTGTTTAGTTTGTAAGAAAAGAGTTGAAGGCGTGCTTCTTCACTCGGTCACCGCCCAATTAATATATCAGTTTCTATTGCTCCATTCACTCACCGCTTGCACTTAGCTAATAATGGCAGCTACTTTCTCCTCCTAAATTCATTTATCTCGCTGCTTATAGGACTTAAGAATCAAAAGGTAAACAATCCACTCGGTGGTCTCTTTTTCTTTTCAATCAGTGCTGCCAGCTAAGCTGCTCACTCAGACCAACTCCAAGTATCCTTTCTCTCAGTTTCTGCTATAAAATTCTGATGGTTTTATTCCAAATGGTGCTACTCAGGCCACCGCTCAAAATTTCTGTAGATTATTTTCTCATCTTCTCCCTCTGCCACTGTCGCTCTTTTCACTCTCTGCAACCCTCCTGAAATGGGCTCCGGGGTAGAACCCTCGAACTTGACAACGCCCAAACTCACCCAGTCCGGGTTTGCGCCTTTTAGTTCTCGAATGCCATCAGACCTCAAGAACCTTTCCTTTCCAATTCTCCACGAACTCGTCGACGCTGCCTCCAAAAACCTGAAGCTCAACCCTCCGCCTGTCTTCAGTTCTTCCAGATTAGCTTTCAAACCAGCCAAATTACCGACCCCATTTCAAGGCTTACTGAAAATCGTTCACATTTTGTCCAAGGATAGAAAAGAACAGAGATGTGAAAAAATGAAAAGAAGAGAAAAAGAGAGGATAGATTTTGACTTTTTAAATAGTTTCTTGATTTACAAACATTGAAACCACTTGCACGTTCTGGTACAGTGAGTGCACGCGCCACATTCCGTTACTCAACTGGAAGGAATCTGTCAATTGTCCACTTTTACGCAAAATTGGATAGATTAAGGACCAAATTTACTTTTTGAAATAGATTGAGGACCAGTTCTGTGCATGGGTAATACATTGGGGACTAAAACTACAATTCTCCCTTAAAAGAATTAGGGTATATGTACCTTTAAATCCACGAGAATGGCTTCATTCTCTGCCACTTTAACTTTCTTAAGATTTGGTGCATCCAACTTTCTGGAACACGATTGCTTCAACTTCCTGCAGCACATTATTTTTCAAATGAGCTTCTCCAACCCCATGTTAACTCCAGAAATTGTGAGCGCAATTTCTCCAAATTTCCTTTCTTTACTCACTCCTCAATTGTCCAAGTCTTTGTTCACAACTTTCTTTTTTTAAAACAAAACTTAAATCCTAAACTACACTAAAACAATTCCTAAACTGCACAAAGCCAAAATCGTTTGTAGGAATTTAGAAATTTAGAGGCCTTCTCAGTTATTTACCAATTTTAAAAGAAAGAATCTCAAGAGCTTAATGTGCATTAATGGCTAAAATCTTAATCAGCACTATGTTTTTTCTACACCTATGGGTCAAAAATGAATTTACGAAAATGCCTATGTACCAAGCAGTCCATTGTTCCACAAAAGACTCAAATAACTCTATCAAATTATTAAAAAGTGCCCAAGGCAAGCAGTTGAAAGTTGAAGCCATGTGAATAGTAACATATGAATTCTATATTTCTTTTCCTGTACTTGTATCCTTATCCCAATGATCTTCTCATTGCATACTCATCAATTAAATACATTCCTAACGACGCACGTATTTGTTGGCCAGCATTATATTGAGGATTGGTATACAAATACTTGTGAGCTATTATTATTATTATTACACTGATCATATTCTTATCCGAATGAACTTCTCATGGCATACGTGTTTTAACGACACATGTACCTGTTGGTTATTAATGTATTATGGATCAATGTGGGTATCCTTATGTTTTATTATCACTGGCATCAATTGGTTGAAGTAGAATAATATCCGTTTAATTCTGTTAAATAAGTGGTGAGTGCAGTTAAGTAAATAATCATTAGTTAGAAAAATAGTACTTTTTAGTTATAATGTTTATGTCTTACCACCATCATAACAAAACTTATTAGTTTTATAGCTAAAGTTAATACTTAATTGGAAAACTTACCATTTAATCCTGGTGCTAGAAGAGGGCCATAGCCGTATTTTCTTGTTCTTATACTTCTACTTAAACAATGCATGGATATTATGACAAATTATGCAAAAATATGATTATGATTTGTGCTTACATGCCCACGCAAAAACAAAAGAAAAAAGCATATTTAAGTGCTGAGTCGAAAGAGAAATTGAAAAAGATAAACACATACCTCTTTTTGTTGGATTGATTGAAAAACCAGGGTGATAATTCCAACAAAGAATGAAGTCGTGAATAGGTCAAATGAGGGATAAAGAATTCATAGGTGAGAAAGTTGAGAAACTGCAATCAACATCAAGGCAAATTTATAGAGGATAGATATGATACCTTGCTAATGCACCTGGAAATGGAAATTCCATTTTTTATTAGTAGTTATTACACTATATTCCTTAGAATGGTAACCATAACTTTTATTCTTTTTCCCATAACTTTTACGATTCTAATGGAAATAAAGTTATAAACTTACACGAGCAATATTATGGGGACAAGTCAAGAATCAAAGCCTGAAAAAACAAAATTCATGACAATTATGTTAAAGATTGCTTCTGCGAAATTCGTGAGCCCAACGATGAATGGATCTCATCCTACAAAAGAATATTGAAGATGCAAAAGCCAAACTTCGAATTAACATGTGAAAACAAGATCTTACTTGTTATGTTTGTTGTTCAATATATCTACGTCTAATATATACACACATACATGGGAGGAACCAAAGCATGGAATTTCGGCACAAAATTTATAAAGATATATGCTTAAGGGGCACTCTTATACCCGCAGGGGGTTGCCAGCCCAGCTTGTTAAAACTCTTATGCTTTTGTTAAAAAAAAAAAAAAAATTCAGGTACTAAGTCTAGTATTTACATTGGCATAGGTGAAAACTTTTTAGTTTGTTAAGGGAATATAAAGAACTTTTAAAATTTTGGGAGGGCAAAACCTAATTTCTATAAGAATGCATGTGAAATATTAACAATCTTTTAAGGGATATAAAAGAATTTTTAAAATCTTAGGAGGGCACTCACGCTTTTCTACCCTTCTTGCATTTGTCATGTACACATTTATAAGTTTTGAGATATGTCAACTTTTTCTACAATTTTTATTAGATTGTGTTTAGTACTAAAATAATTTAGTTAATAGTTAAATAAGTCTTGTTGTTAAGATATTTGTTAACCAAAAATCATGTTGGTTTGTTAACAAATATTTTAGCTAGGATTTGCTAAGTAGAAGATTGCGCTATCAAGTAGTTTTGTTGAGAATTTTTAGAGAATTGTTAATTGAAATTGTATTAGTTTGTTTCATGCAAACACTATAAATAGTGAGTTAATTAATGAAGACAATAAGCTTATTTTCAGCTTTAATACAAGTCTTTTGTAAACCTATTTTTTTGCAACACTAATTAAGATGTTGTTTCTTAGTTTATACCCTAAAAAACCAATAAATTTGTATTAAGAACTTATGTGTTATGGGTTTGTGTTGTTTTTTAAGAGTGCGTAAATTCAGTGAGGATCCTTTATCAGTTCAAAACCATGATAGGAAATAACTTTTTGTCAAATGCTTCAACTTTTAGTGATGAAACTTACCAAATTTGGGTCATTAAATTTTGGACTTATTTGGTTGTCAATAATCTATGGGTTATGGTGGACACAAATTTTATTCCACCGCTATTCAAAGAACCAATGGATGCACAAATTACAGGCCACAGAATTATATTTATACAGAGATCTAATGCCAGCATTCATATATAATTTTTTGATGCTGTTTTCGTAAGGGTACTGACTTATGACTTGATCCAGAATAAACTATTCTCAATTAAAATGAAAAGAAAAAGTTTCACTACGAATTGGTTAGATTTTGACAACTTTAAAGTGAAGCATGATGAAATCAAGAATTTAGATCCTAGAAGAATTCAAGAGGAAGCCATTGATAAGTCACAAGGTATCAAATTGATTCCTAATATTTATCAAGAGTATAATATTATTGGATTTGGGTCTACAGGTTTTGTTAGTGATGACAAAATTTATGAAGAACCATGCAAAACTTCATATTTTCTATATAGGTTCAAATATTGTAAAAGGGTGTTTCACTTTGAACCTATGAGAAGGATATTTGGATCCATAAAAAAAAAACCATCTTTTATTTGGAGTTTAGCGTAAAAAACCAGAAGTAGTGATTTGTTGCAAGGCTAATCTTCAACTTGAAAGTCAAAAAAAGAAGTTCAGTGTGAGGCCAATTTGCAGTTGCAGAGGTTCTTACAAAAACCTTGTCCAAAACAAGGTCTAATGAAATAATGAATTGAGCAAACAATTCAAAATTTATAGCAAAAGTGACAAGGAGGAGAGTTGAGATTTGCCAACTTTTTCGATAGATTTTATTAGATTGTGTTTGGTACTAAAATAAATTATTTAGTAGCTAATTAAGTCTTGTTGTTAGGATATTTGTTTACCAAAGATCTGTTGGTTTGTTAACAAACATTTTAGCTAGAATTTGCTGAGTAGGATCAAATAGTTTTGTTGATATTTTTTAGAAAATTATTAGCTGAAATTATGTTAGTTTGTTTCATGTAAATACTATAAATAGTGAGTTGATGAATGAATAATACAAGTTCATTTTTAGTTTCAATACAAGTGTTTATAAGCCATTTTTTTGCAATGCTAACTAAGGTGTTGTTTCTTAGTTTATGTCCTAAAAACCAACAATAAGTGCACTTGTTTGAATTAGGGAAGGTACGATTATGTTCTGCCTGGTTCTGCATACTTGTTGTATTCACTATAATATCTAATGTATATCAATCCAAGGATAGAACTAGGGATAGGAAGGGAGGGCCTATGTATTTTAAGCTATTTGTCCCCTTTCCCCAAAATTTTCAAAAAATATCAGGTTGATTCGGAAGTTTATATATGCATGTGTATTTCGTCCTGAATCTCAAACTAAAATTTTTAGTTTCGTCCTTGCATCAAACTTGTTGTATAGAATATATATATGAAATATTTTAATCATGTATATTATATACCAACTATTTTACAGAAAAGATAATATGACTATACGTCAAATAATACAGTATATATGATAATAATATAAAATTGGATGAAAACACAATTGTGTCTGTCCCAAATCCCTTTTGTCCATCCCTCAAGTCAAAAGTTGTTTGTGTTTAAATATAGTTTAGATATACTAGGTATGACAATGAATCGATCTTACACAAATCCAATACAAACCAGTCTTATTTTTTATGTGTTGGGGGACTTATATTTTAAATGTGAACCATATTCATCCTCAAACCCTATATGAGAATCATAGGTTTGCTCAGAGTTTGATTTTGTACAATCCAAACTCGGATCCTCATCAAGGCTCAAACCGTATCTAAACTGACATGCACACCTTAATTATTCATTAATAGTGTAGTAGCTATGTCATAATGTTTTATTACCTAACAAAACTTTTTGTTAAGTAGTTGAGAAACTATTATGATAATTTGACATACATTTATAAGGGAGAGAGGGCAAAGGTCTTCTAGTACACACTGACCTGTTATACCTGTGTTAAACTCGTTGGTTGCTGTGAGTTGTTCAATATTTGGTGTATATTTTAACTAAGTTAATCTACTCCAAGACTTGTCCTAATTTGTATTTTCTTGGTATAAGTCTTGGTACAAACGAACATAGTGAAAAGGTACACTAAATATTGAATAACTTACACCAAATAAGAGGTATAACATAGGTGTGATATAGACTTGTGTGACAGAAAATCTTCTGCTAGATGGAGAGAAGATACTTTCTAGTGTAACGGGAATAGGAATCCCATTTGTGCTTTGTAGTTATAACATTCTGTCCTATGGCCTTTGGAATGGTAATCATCACTTCCATCTTTTCCTTGTCACTGTTACTTTGTGAATGAATGATGTTCCATAACTACTTTAATGGGCACAAGTCAAGAATCACAATCCTCAAAAATAAAAAACTCAAAAACAATCTCGTGAAGCAAAGAATGCTTATGGCCAACTTGTTAGCCCCACAATTGTTAGATTCATCCGACAAGAGAATATTGAAGTTGCCTTTAGCCTCGAAAAGAACAAATTCAAAGCAATCTAGAGAAGCAAAGTATGCTTCTGCCCAATTTGTTAGCCCAAGAATTGCTAAATCCCATCCCAAAAAAGAATATGAAGATGCAAAAGGAAAAAATGAAGTTAACATGTAAAATTATTGAATATATTTGTTCAAATGCCTGCAATCCCCCAGGCCCCAGTCATATACTTGTTTACATTTTGATATAGGTTAGACGTATAATGTTTACTGTTAGAAGGAAGTGCTTTCATGTATAGAATTAAATCAAGGAAGAGAAGAAGAGAATTAAGGAATTGAAGAAAAGCCGAAGAGTAGGGTTCCTATTACACTTGAAAATGATTTCGTTTCTGTAGGTATGTGCTCACCGTGCATAGGTTGCCTAAGTTACCTAAGAGAAAGGAGGAGGAGGTAGAAAGTTAATAGTTAGGGAAGAATAGATAATCCTCGGTATAAAACCTCACCCCTCTTTTACAGGCAAGTTTAACCGACTTGACCTGGGGAACAATTAAGTTGGTGGCCAGTACAACAGCAATAACTTAAAAGGGTCAATATTTCATCGGACTCGAGTCTAGGTATTTTTGTGACTTGCTAACTTATACACGAGTTCATGATATCCAAACAACGAACAGAATTTTGAGGCAACATTTCAACATGTACAACGTACCTGAGAATTAATTTTTGTATGAACAAGAATAGTTTTAGAGAAGCTTCGTCATGCTAATCATTAATTAGGAATCTGTGGGAAATTTTCAGCAGGAACAAGCTGTAAACGTGGTTAATTTTTCTAGCTCATGCTACCTCTCAAACAGTGTTGTTTCCCTTGAGATTTCCTGTTAAGTAGCACGATGTCGAGCACAATGGGCATACCGTTGAGTACAACAAGAGGAAACAAATGTTTCTCTTTCTCGTTGGAATTTATCTCGTTTTGAAGAGTTGATTCTTGGGACTCATGCAAATAAAGAGTATTGGGATAAGTTTATATCGGGTGGTAGCTCATTAGGCATTGGAAACTGTGGGAAATTGACTTTTTCAGACCCATAAGTTTTCTAGATTTAGATTTGGGTCTAATTAAATTTAATGGATCTGGATCTGAATCAAAGAGATCAAATCCAAATCCTACCTATTGACATGCCTAAACAGAAATAATTTTATAAGATTGAGATTTTATTGCAATTTTACATCCTCTCAAATAAATATATGGTTAAAGAATTAATATCCTTATATTAGTCTACTTGTTTTATTCTTGTTTTAGATTTTAGTCTTTGGTTTGTTTTGTGGGACAATGTTACTCATTTTGTTACTTATATCTATCAAATGTAATTATATTTTAAATTTGATATTTGTTTCATAATCCTACCAAGCATGTTAAAACTAAACACTCAAAAGAACTGAACTTTATTTTTATTAGAAGCCATACATCAACTTGTAAGAAAGGATATTAAAAGATAGTCTTTTCGTGCACCATTCTTTCTTACAGATTAAAAGATATTTCTTCTTAAAACATTCTTTCTTTCAACTTGTTTTTTTTTTGGGTTGCTTTTTGTTGCTTAAAATGTACAATTTCTATTTTGATGCATTGATTGTTTATCGGTTTTACTATCGTGTTTCATTTCTTGAGCCTAATGAATATTGACACATTTAAGAATCTTTAAAAAGGAATCGAAAGTTTCTTAATTTGACCTGAGTGGTCCCTTTTTTTTAAATATCTTTTTTTGTGAATCATGATTTTGTCATGACTGTATTACTATTTTCTACTAAAAAAAATGCTGCTGGTTTGCATTAATAGCTAGTGGCACTTGTCGTGAATCATAGAAATAAACTTTTATATTTCATACTTATAATTTGATAAAAATATTTGTCCAATGATTGGACAAGTGCGTGTGAATGGTTTACCAATAGTTATTGTGAAATTAGATTGAAATACAATTTATAATATTTGTCAAGCCAAAATTTCTGAGAATAGAGAGACGTGTACAGAGATTTTTCTTACTAATTTCTTTATTTTACTTGAGGCTTAGAGCTTGAGTTTTTTATTTGTTACTTTGTTTTTTAATTAATAAAATTGAGAATTTTTCATTCAAAAAGTCGAAGTTAGTTAGCTTATGCTTAAGAAAAATGTATTTCATCTTATTGTTTAATTTCTAAAGTTTGTAGCAAGAAATTACTTTTCGTACTTGTTTTGTTTTCAAAAGTCATTACATTTGAAATTTATTCCAATTTAATTTTTTTTTGTATAAAAACTGTCTTAATGAAATTATATTTCCGAAAAATATTTCAAAGTTTTTGTTCTAGCAAAATATATCTCGAAGATGGTATTACCTTACATGCAAAACCCAAAGAAATCATTCCAAATGTGCTCTCCCTTAATGTATCTCCAAGAGATTAACTTATTTCCTAAAAGATTAGATTTTTTTCCTATTTGTCTTATATTCTAAGAGCAATTCAAAGGAATCTAGTACTAGTTTACAATAAATGATTTTCCTTCATAATTGCATAATTCCATTCTAAACCTAATTCTATTGGAGAAAGTTTACGTAAATAGGATTTTATTCCTAAACTAAAACATGAAAATTGATATTACAGGAAAACCCCCAAAAGTTGTTGTTTCGGCATTAGTTTATCAAGATATCGCATCATAATTAATTGTAATTGGAGTATATGGTAAGGGTATTATCAGAAAAAAAAACCTAAATCTCAAAACTACGAAATCATATTGGTGATTTATTCAATCTGTCTTTCTTTTTCATTTTTTTTATTTTCTCCCTTTTCTTTTGTTTCTCCACAATTGGTGCCTATTTCTTCCATGTAAAATTAATTTACATAAATTTTGTTTTCCAATTCATGTTCAGTTTCTATATTATCCAGCTAAAGTTTGTTTCTTGTTCTTCACTAATTCTGAAATCTATTTTCAAAACTCTATTCAGGATGGAAATTCACTTTAGCAAGTTTATTTTTCCTAGATGAAATTTGAAGGCCGTGTTACATGAATAACCGAGCAGTGTTGCGAGTTCTCTTAGGGGAGTATACAGTTTAAGCATTGCTATCGCGAGGCCAATAAGGTTGCGGATGTTCTAGCCAATGTGGGGTGTGCCTTGGTTGAATCGGTATGTATTTATGAACATTTGAGGGATTTACCAGGTGTAGTTAGGGGTGAATATCGGTTGGATAAACTATCTTACCCGTCTATTCGGCGACGTCGACTTAAGTAAGTAGGTGTCTTGTACTTGTCTTGTATCATTGAGGTCAGGCTTCTGTCCCCCTCAAAAACTGTTCTAAGGCAATAAAATCCAAGCATCTTGGTTTAAAAAAAATAAATAATCGCAAAAAAAAATGGAAAAGGACCTTGGGAACATAATTTAGCCATTAAGGGTCACTTATTCTATTAATATTAATCTAGAATTAGATTAGATATATGTCAATAATGTCAATCTTTGGACGCATTTTTTTTGGAATCAGTAACATCACGGAAAAAGAAAACCAAAATATGATTCTTATGCACTTGAATTAAATTCAACCATGTCTACGTTTTTTGTATAACTATCTTGTGCAATGAGACATTGAATTTATAAAGTTTAAGAAGGTTAACATACACTAAGTTTGTCAAGACTTTTAAGAATATGACCTTAATTAATACTTGGTCAATAAAATTTAACACAAAATTTTGTCAAGTGAATTAATTTATAACCTATAACCTTTGCAAATCAATTTCCCTTCCATAAGGAATTCTACTGCTAACAAAACTTAAAGGTTGGTAGGGTATAAAAAGCCCCAATAATACTTAAAATTACATTTATGTTTGAAAATAGAAGAAAGTCATTAATATTACCAATAAAACTAAATCACTAGATCATTTTGGTGCTTTCAATATATGTATATATATGTTTGTGTGATTTAATTATATTTACCTCCCCTAAGGTTTGTTCATTGAGTTCGGAATATGGTAAAGCCGTATGGATTTAAACCACTTAAAGTGGCAAGCCGTATATAGTGGCAATTGGTAAGAAGTAAGGTTTGAACTTTTGACCTCTCACCCTACCAAACCTTAAATGCTATGATGGTGACCAACAATCCAAATAACTGTATACAATTGAAAGCCCCAATAACGAATTGATGCTACTGCACTCGTTCTGTATACAATTATCAATTGTTCGCAAATGATTCTTCGAAAAATTTGGTCAAAATCAGCTTGTGAGAATTGGCGATAGTGTGGAGTAGGCAGAAGGCGGTGATGAATGGCCTAAGACGGCATATAGTTTCGCTATTAGGGTTCTTATTTTATGGAGAAGGGAAAAGAGAAGAGAATAAGTAGGATAGAATCAATTACTCGTATAGGCATTTTGGGACATCCAATTTGTACTTTTTTAGGTCATGTCAATTCCTCAACTGTCAATTATCTGACATGCATCTACATTTGTTCATGTATATATTGACAATGCATGAAAAAATGACTTTCAAAAATAATGAATCTTGAAAAGAAACTTCTTGCAATCTAGGAATAAATTTAAACGGATTGAAAATGCCTTATAGTTCTTGTCCTTTTCAAAGGCATTTGCTAAAAGGACATTTATCAATGATTTGTTTATTGGGCCCTAAATATATAGTTATGAGCTCCACAAATATTCTTTTACCACAGCTAAGATTTTCATCCATGTCCAACTGCCAAGTACATAAAAGCACAGCCGTAGTAGCGGACCACACTATTGGCTTAACTTCTTGACTCCTGCAACATTCAGATAAAAAAACAAAGGGCGTGAATATTGCAATCCGACATTAAATATGAATAATGTCCAACATAAAATTACATGTTAGATATTGAAACTCCCAAAAAAATTAATCCAACATACTAATATTTACGGCTTGAAAAAAAAAAAACTAATATCTACATCAAAGATGTTGATAAGAGAACTGACAATACAAAATTCCACAGCCCCAACTTACCTTATTTAAATTTTTTCCCTTACATATTATTTATTTGTATGTTAGATAGCACAAACGTAAATCAAATTAAAGTTCACCAAAAGTGAGTATATTTAAGTATGTATATTAGGTAAAAAAAAACTGTTTAGGGTCCTAATCATTTGAACACAAGTCAAACCAAATTCAATTATCATGTAAGTATATGATTGATCCATTCATATAGGTCAAAAAATATATATAAATGTACATTGAAATAAATAAAAAATAAACATAATAAATAAATAATATGAATGAAAGATGCATGAGATCGAACTAAAATAAACAGAAAAGGAGAGAGTGCATGCAAGTCCATGACAAGTGTGCACCTTAACATCACGACAACTCCCATTTCTTCCTTCGGTAGAAATCAGAGGCCGCTGAGTCCCTCAAAAAGATGAACTTTCTATCCTGTGAAATATATACTCAAAAATAGTTAAAGAAAAGCGTAAATACTCAACTCTCAGCTAGGGAAACTGAAGGATAGTGGAGTGATCGGACAAAATTAAAATGGTAAATTAGAATTGGGATATGTATTAATGTACCTTTAAATCCACAGGAATGGCATTCTCGACCACTTCAACTTTCTCAAGATTTGGTGCATCCAGCTTTCCTGGACACAATTGCTTCAACTGCCGGCACAGCAGTATTTTCAGATGTGTTAGACAGGGAAATTTGAGTTCACATTCCTCGCGGCGACTACCAGCGAAACTCAAAAGATTTGGGAGGCCTATCAAAATTAAAGAGCTCAGTTTGGGAAACACAAATTCCAGCTTGTTGCTTCTTTCCAATGCAGAGCTCTCTCTATGTTTTCCAACGATATCTTGTTGCTGAGCATCATCTTCCTGACTGATCTGATCTTCTCCTAATTCCCCACCAATAACTCCATACATTTCCAAGCAATCACTAATTTCAAGCGCCTCAAGGCTCACAAGCATATTCGCCACACAAGGAGGATCAAACAAAAACTTTAGTAATTTGCACTCCCATACTATAAGCTTTCTTAAGTTTTGGAATACTCGAACCCCTCTTGGAAAATTCCTCCAAATGTGGGTTAATCCTGAGGATTGTTGTAATTCCAATGACTCCAGTTTGGGAAGAATTTCGAGTTCTGTTTTTGTTAGCACAGGAACTTTCAGCCCCTCAAACTCAAAAAGTAATTGCATCCCGTGACTGTTAACCACAAGTTTCTGCAGATTTTGTAATATTGTCACCCCATCAGCTTTGGCAATGCATCCGATACAGCTATCGGTGATCTGCAAATACTTCAAGTTCTCAAGATACCCGCTATGCATTCCATCTCCCACTAACTCTTTGGGGCGATGCCTATAAGTTTTAATCTGTAGTCCTTCCAGGCGAGGCAGCGAAACCTGGAAAATTTAGTTACTTATGTAATACAAACATGAATCTTCGCACATATGTATGTATGTTTATGTATGCCCGGTCAATGACCTGGAGGAAAGGTATCTTTTATCAAAATTTGTCATTGTCAAAATTTCATTCATCACCATTTGGTTTTTACTTGCGCTAAAAGATTAAATAAAAAACAAATTTTTTTTTTGGCAAACTCATTCAAGGACTAGAATATGACCACTGAAACAATTTTGAATATTTAATTAACAGTTTTTGGGAAAAATAAATTGCTTCTTCAGTGAGCTCATTATGGTCAAATACTTCTTTGACACAAAGGAAGTATATCAGAAAGAGAGACAAAGAAACACAGAGAGAGAGAGACCTGGTTGAGAAAAGCTCTGGCTGTTTCACGTTTGGAGTCAAAACACAAGCAGCCTGATTCTTGCATCACTAAAGTTTCGAGTAGGGGTAGCTCAAGCACTTCCTCGTTCACACTTTCTTCCCTCATGACAATGCTTTCCAAGTTTGTACACTGATGAACTACTAGCTTTTGGAGTTTCACTAGACATTTCAGCGTTGATTGTGAGAAGAGAGTTACAAATCGATGGCAGTATCTTAGCTCAACAATTCTGAGGCTGCAAAGTGACGGAGGTTCAATCGGCCCCTTCCACAAATGCTTAATATTTGTGTACTTAAGTTTCATCTCCCGAAGTTGACTGAAGCACCGAGGTGGAAGATTCCCACGACATATTTCTTCCAAATTCACATGACCTAATTCCATGAACACCAAATTTTCTAAAACCTGTCGAGCAACTAAATTGGTGGTGGATTCAATAAGGCATTGGTGTACCTCATGGTCTAATTTAAGCCTTCTCAGGTTGACAAATCCATCTTCATCCAAGTCGCTCACCAGATTCCTCAAGCAGGGCACGCCCTCAAAAGTGAGATTCTCTGCTCTCTTAACAATGCTGCTAACTATAGGATCCAATGCTTGTTTAAATACAAACCTCCTCTTATTATACCGATAGTAGATAAGTTCGAAACTGTTCCGAAATTGATACTCTCTAGTAAGATCTTTCCGGTTAATTTTATGATCAGCTCCTACAATGTGAAATCTTAACAACCTCTGAATAGGAAGTTGGTGCAATAACTGAAATAGGAGGTTAAGGTCATAGACATGAATTTGGAGACACTCAAGGCAAGAGAGTGATGCGATCTCTTCAAGGCATCCTCTTTCTTCTTCTTTGTCTCTCCCCAGCCGCAAATGGTGAGGAGATCCCATGTACAATTCTTCTAGTTTCTTCAAGCTTGACAGGATACCATGAGGCAACGGCTGCTGACTTCGCTCGACCCTCAAATCCAACGACTTTAAATTACTCAACCGAGCAATCTCTACTGGAAACTGATCACCTTGAAGTCTGGATTTAAAGAAGCTCAACATTTCCAATTGCATCATATATCCAAGCATTGATGACGTTCCAGTGTCCAATACACAATAATCCAGGCACAATGTCCGAAGGCTCGTTAACATTTGGCCTGGCCATGATAGCGAAAATTCTGTGTGTGAATTGTTTAACTCCATGACCCTGAGATCTTCCATTCCTTCGAAAGCATCTTTTGATAGGTTCACTTTGCCTGATTGGAATACCAAACGCAATAGCTTAAGCCTTGGACATTCCTCGCCAAATGGAAATAGTCTAATGGAACCTTCTAATGTTAGTGAAATAGCCGTATAAGGACCAAATGAATCCGGTAGTTGGTGCCTTTCTTCCTCTGTAGCATTCCCTACCAAAAATACATGCTCGCCTTTTGATGCAATTTTCAAGCAAGTTTCTCGCATGACATCATGCAATTTTACATGGTCTTCTCTTTCACTATCATCCAGCAACAAATGGTAACTCCTGAGGTCATTAACAAGCACGTCTACTCTGCATCTTACATCACCTAACGTGTCTCTCTCGTTGAACAATTCTAGCCCTTTGCCGTACCTGACCAAACATTCAACTGGAATGCTATAATCTTCTGGAAACAAACTGCAAAGCAAAAGCAGTGACTTAGCCTCGACACTTTCCAAATTGTCGTAGCTCCACTCAACTATTGAATACACCAAATCTTTTTCTCCTTCTAATTCTCTGAATGTGTATTTTTGCAGCTGTCCAAGGGCCAGTTCCCAGGATTTTAGTGTTTTACAGTTAGTCCTTAATCCCCTGGCAATAACCGCAAAAAAAATGGAAAAGGACCTTGGGAACATAATTTAGCCATTAAGGGTCACTTATTCTATTAATATTAATCTAGAATTAGATTAGATATATGTCAATAATGTCAATCTTTGGACGGATTTTTTTTGGAATCAGTAACATCACGGAAAAAGAAAACCAAAATATGATTCTTATGCACATGAATTAAATTCAACCATGTCTACGTTTTTTGTATAACTATCTTGTGCAATGAGACATTGAATTTATAAAGTTTAAGAAGGTTAACATACACTAAGTTAGTCAAGACTTTTAAGAATATGACCTTAATTAATACTTGGTCAATAAAATTTAACACAAAATTTTGTCAAGTGAATTAATTTATAACCTATAACCTTTGCAAATCAATTTCCCTTCCATAAGGAATTCTACTGCTAACAAAACTTAAAGGTTGGTAGGGTATAAAAAGCCCCAATAATACTTAAAATTACATTTATGTTTGAAAATAGAAGAAAGTCATTAATATTACCAATAAAACTAAATCACTAGATCATTTTGGTGCTTTCAATATATGTATATATATGTTTGTGTGATTTAATTATATTTACCTCCCCTAAGGTTTGTTCATTGAGTTCGGAATATGGTAAAGCCGTATGGATTTAAACCACTTAAAGTGGCAAGCCGTATATAGTGGCAATTGGTAAGAAGTAAGGTTTGAACTTTTGACCTCTCACCCTACCAAACCTTAAATGCTATGATGGTGACCAACAATCCAAATAACTGTATACAATTGAAAGCCCCAATAACGAATTGATGCTACTGCACTCGTTCTGTATACAATTATCAATTGTTCGCAAATGATTCTTCGAAAAATTTGGTCAAAATCAGCTTGTGAGAATTGGCGATAGTGTGGAGTAGGCAGAAGGCGGTGATGAATGGCCTAAGACGGCATATAGTTTCGCTATTAGGGTTCTTATTTTATGGAGAAGGGAAAAGAGAAGAGAATAAGTAGGATAGAATCAATTACTCGTATAGGCATTTTGGGACATCCAATTTGTACTTTTTTAGGTCATGTCAATTCCTCAACTGTCAATTATCTGACATGCATCTACATTTGTTCATGTATATATTGACAATGCATGAAAAAATGACTTTCAAAAATAATGAATCTTGAAAAGAAACTTCTTGCAATCTAGGAATAAATTTAAACGGATTGAAAATGCCTTATAGTTCTTGTCCTTTTCAAAGGCATTTGCTAAAAGGACATTTATCAATGATTTGTTTATTGGGCCCTAAATATATAGTTATGAGCTCCACAAATATTCTTTTACCACAGCTAAGATTTTCATCCATGTCCAACTGCCAAGTACATAAAAGCACAGCCGTAGTAGCGGACCACACTATTGGCTTAACTTCTTGACTCCTGCAACATTCAGATAAAAAAACAAAGGGCGTGAATATTGCAATCCGACATTAAATATGAATAATGTCCAACATAAAATTACATGTTAGATATTGAAACTCCCAAAAAAATTAATCCAACATACTAATATTTACGGCTTGAAAAAAAAAAAACTAATATCTACATCAAAGATGTTGATAAGAGAACTGACAATACAAAATTCCACAGCCCCAACTTACCTTATTTAAATTTTTTCCCTTACATATTATTTATTTGTATGTTAGATAGCACAAACGTAAATCAAATTAAAGTTCACCAAAAGTGAGTATATTTAAGTATGTATATTAGGTAAAAAAAAACTGTTTAGGGTCCTAATCATTTGAACACAAGTCAAACCAAATTCAATTATCATGTAAGTATATGATTGATCCATTCATATAGGTCAAAAAATATATATAAATGTACATTGAAATAAATAAAAAATAAACATAATAAATAAATAATATGAATGAAAGATGCATGAGATCGAACTAAAATAAACAGAAAAGGAGAGAGTGCATGCAAGTCCATGACAAGTGTGCACCTTAACATCACGACAACTCCCATTTCTTCCTTCGGTAGAAATCAGAGGCCGCTGAGTCCCTCAAAAAGATGAACTTTCTATCCTGTGAAATATATACTCAAAAATAGTTAAAGAAAAGCGTAAATACTCAACTCTCAGCTAGGGAAACTGAAGGATAGTGGAGTGATCGGACAAAATTAAAATGGTAAATTAGAATTGGGATATGTATTAATGTACCTTTAAATCCACAGGAATGGCATTCTCGACCACTTCAACTTTCTCAAGATTTGGTGCATCCAGCTTTCCTGGACACAATTGCTTCAACTGCCGGCACAGCAGTATTTTCAGATGTGTTAGACAGGGAAATTTGAGTTCACATTCCTCGCGGCGACTACCAGCGAAACTCAAAAGATTTGGGAGGCCTATCAAAATTAAAGAGCTCAGTTTGGGAAACACAAATTCCAGCTTGTTGCTTCTTTCCAATGCAGAGCTCTCTCTATGTTTTCCAACGATATCTTGTTGCTGAGCATCATCTTCCTGACTGATCTGATCTTCTCCTAATTCCCCACCAATAACTCCATACATTTCCAAGCAATCACTAATTTCAAGCGCCTCAAGGCTCACAAGCATATTCGCCACACAAGGAGGATCAAACAAAAACTTTAGTAATTTGCACTCCCATACTATAAGCTTTCTTAAGTTTTGGAATACTCGAACCCCTCTTGGAAAATTCCTCCAAATGTGGGTTAATCCTGAGGATTGTTGTAATTCCAATGACTCCAGTTTGGGAAGAATTTCGAGTTCTGTTTTTGTTAGCACAGGAACTTTCAGCCCCTCAAACTCAAAAAGTAATTGCATCCCGTGACTGTTAACCACAAGTTTCTGCAGATTTTGTAATATTGTCACCCCATCAGCTTTGGCAATGCATCCGATACAGCTATCGGTGATCTGCAAATACTTCAAGTTCTCAAGATACCCGCTATGCATTCCATCTCCCACTAACTCTTTGGGGCGATGCCTATAAGTTTTAATCTGTAGTCCTTCCAGGCGAGGCAGCGAAACCTGGAAAATTTAGTTACTTATGTAATACAAACATGTATCTTCGCACATATGTATGTATGTTTATGTATGCCCGGTCAATGACCTGGAGGAAAGGTATCTTTTATCAATCATAGCATTAATCCTTGCTATCAAAATTTGTCATTGTCAAAATTTCATTCATCACCATTTGGTTTTTACTTGCGCTAAAAGATTAAATAAAAAACAAATTTTTTTTTTGGCAAACTCATTCAAGGACTAGAATATGACCACTGAAACAATTTTGAATATTTAATTAACAGTTTTTGGGAAAAATAAATTGCTTCTTCAGTGAGCTCATTATGGTCAAATACTTCTTTGACACAAAGGAAGTATATCAGAAAGAGAGACAAAGAAACAGAGAGAGAGAGAGATTGACCTGGTTGAGAAAAGCTCTGGCTGTTTCACGTTTGGAGTCAAAACACAACAAGCCTGATTCTTGCATCACTAAAGTTTCGAGTAGGGGTAGCTCAAGCACTTCCTCGTTCACACTTTCTTCCCTCATGACAATGCTTTCCAAGTTTGTACACTGATGAACTACTAGCTTTTGGAGTTTCACTAGACATTTCAGCGTTGATTGTGAGAAGAGAGTTACAATTCGATGGCAGTATCTTAGCTCAACAATTCTGAGGCTGCAAAGTGACGGAGGTTCAATTGGCCCCTTCCACAAATGCTTAATATTTGTGTACTTAAGTTTCATCTCCCGAAGCTGACTGAAGCACCGAGGTGGAAGATTCCCACGACATATTTCTTCCAAATTCACATGATCTAATTCCATGAACACCAAATTTTCGAAAACCTGTCGAGCAACTAAATTGGTGGTGGATTCAATAAGGCATTGGTGTACCTCATGGTCTAATTTAAGCCTTCTCAGGTTGACAAATCCATCTTCATCCAAGTCGCTCACCAGATTCCTCAAGCAGGGCACGCCCTCAAAAGTGAGATTCTCTGCTCTCTTAACAATGCTGCTAACTATAGGATCCAATGCTTGTTTAAATACAAACCTCCTCTTATGATACCGATAGTAAATAAGTTCGAAACTGTTCCGAAATTGATACTCTCTAGTAAGATCTCTCCGGTTAATTTTATGATCAGCTCCTACAATGTGAAATCTTAACAACCTCTGAATAGGAAGTTGGTGCAATAACTGAAATAGGAGGTTAAGGTCATAGACATGAATTTGGAGACACTCAAGGCAAGAGAGTGATGCGATCTCTTCAAGGCATCCTCTTTCTTCTTCTTTGTCTCTCCCCAGCCGCAAATGGTGAGGAGATCCCATATACAATTCTTCTAGTTTCTTCAAGCTTGACAGGACACCATGAGGCAACGGCTGCTGACTTCGCTCGACCCTCAAATCCAACGACTTTAAATTACTCAACCGAGCAATCTCCACTGGAAACTGATCATCCTGAAGTCTGGATTTAAAGAAGCTCAACATTTCCAATTGCATCATATAACCAAGCATTGATGACGTTCCAGTGTCCAATACACAATAATCCAGGCACAATGTCCGAAGGCTCGTTAACATTTGGCCTGGCCATGATAGCGAAAATTCTGCGTGTGAATTGTTTAACTCCATGACCCTGAGATCTTCCATTCCTTCGAAAGCATCTTTTGATAGGTTCACTTTGCCTGATTGGAATACCAAACGCAATAGCTTAAGCCTTGGACATTCCTCGCCAAATGGAAATAGTCTAATGGAACCTTCTAATGTTAGTGAAATAGCCGTGTAAGGACCAAATGAATCCGGTAGTTGGTGCCTTTCTTCCTCTCTAGCATTCCCTACCAAAAATACATGCTCGCCTTTTGATGCAATTTTCAAGCAAGTTTCTCGCACGACATCATGCAATTTTACATGGTCTTCTCTTTCACTATCATCCAGCAACAAATGGTAATTCCTGAGGTCATTAACAAGCACGTCTACTCTGCTTCTTACATCACCTAACGTGTCTCTCTCGTTGAACAAATCTAGCCCTTTGCCGTACCTGACCAAACATTCAACTGGAATGCTATAATCTTCTGGAAACAAACTGCAAAGCAAAAGCAGTGAGCCAGTGACTCAGCCCCGACACTCTCCAAATTGTCATAGCTCCACTCAACTATTGAATACACCAAATCTTTTTCTCCTTCGAATTCTCTGAATGTGTATTTTTGCAGCTGTCCAAGGGCCAGTTCCCAGGATTTTAGTGTTTTACAGTTAGTCCTTAATCCCCTGGCGACAACAACAAGCGCGAGAGGTATACCTTTGCATTCCTCTGCAAACTGTTTTGCAACATCACTCAAAACAGAATCATCAGAAATTCCTGCAACCGCTTTAAAAAGATAACATGCTTCTTCCTCAGGCAAGGCATTAACCCCAACAATTTTAGCTCCCATGTTCCTGCAAACACAGGGGGACTGAGATGTCACTATAACTTTTATCTTCTCGCTAACAGGAATCCCAAGACTCTTGAAGTCAACTTCTTTCCAAATCTCATCCAATATAACAAGAACTCTCCCACTTAGTTTATTATATATTGTTTGTCCAAATCTGGCACCATCAATATGTGCTGGAATTTGCACCCCTAACTGCTCAGCAAGCTGATTTTGAGCATTTCTCATGCTTGGATTTTTAGACATAGTTAACATGGCCACCTTATAAAATAATTTTCCATACTTAACTTGGTCTGCAATTTGGTTCACCAAGGTAGTCTTGCCAACACCAGCCATACCACAAATCACAATAAGATTTGTTTTGTCCTGCTCTAGAACTCTCATCACTTCCTTCTTTGTTGACATCAGAGTAGCTAGTCCTTCCTCTAAGAGTAGGGTTGATTCACTAAAAGACATTTTCTCTAATGGAGCAGTGTATCCAACTTCATCAAATTGCCCCTCGCTCAGAAGTTTTTGAGCAGCATTTTTTCTTTTGTCAGCATCTCGGCCTAGCAAATAATGTGACTTCAAATTTGGAAGCCTGACATTAAGGCAATTCATCTTGACATTTTCCATATGCCTAAAAATGGCGTCTGCCTCTTTCTTTAGATCATCAACTTGTTTTAGCCAGTCAATGACATTTGGTTTAATTGATTTACCATTGTTAATTGCTGCATCAACTAATTGTTGCACTTCATCTTTCTTTAGTTCAAGTTTTTTTATCTCATCCCTCAGAGTTAGAACGTTGCTTCTGTAGCGAAACAAATACTGACATTGGTGCAGAACTGGATCAACACAATTTTCTGCCATTGCGCCTGCAATGGTAAGAGCACAATCATTGATAGCCATTATTCCAATATTTCTGTTCAAATTAATGTCCGTTATGTTTTTAGAAAACAGAGATATAGAGATCTAATTAAATATGTGAGATATAAATATAAACCTTGTAACAATTGAATGAGGGAAGACTAAATACTTAAAGAGTAAAGAATGTAAAGATTCAGGATAGAGAAAGAAATTCTAGGCCCATTAGACTAAGTTCACAGAAATGTTTTGGTTACATAAAGGGAAGAATATTAGTAACATTTAGATTGCTCTCACCAGAAAAATGTTATGCATACCTTATTTTGTATTCATCTGAGACTAATGTTATGAAGAAAATATAAAATTTCAGTACGTTCACCTGCTAACAAAATATTGTATAAATGTAAGGGAAAATGTTAATTTGGGAAAATCGTTCAAAATATCCCTCACATTTTGCAAAATAACTTTTTTCATCCTTTACTTTTAAAAGTGTAATTTTACGTCCTTTAAAAATTCACATTGGTCAAATTTGGTCCTTATCTAAGTGTTCAACTAATTTTTGGTCGAAATCTATTACGTGTCTTGCACATGATCATTTTTTAGGGGTAAAATTGTCAAACATATTTCATATAATCTGATCCATAGTCCCTCATATTTCACAAAATGAATTTTTTCGTCCCTTACATTTCACAAAATAAATTTTTTTCATCCCTCACATTTTGCAAAATGAAAATTTTGATCCCTCATTGATCATCTGTGCGATAGTCTTTTCTTATTTTTGAAAACTTATATATATGTCTATTTGATTTTACCTGAACAGTACAAATAGCATGTAATATATCTCTATTTAATTTCACTTGAATAAGTTAATTCTAGTTGTAGACGAAATCAAATACAAATATATTACATGCTACTCGTATTATTTTGGGTGAAATCAAATAGATATATACATGGGTTTAAAAAACAAAAGAAACTATTCGTACACATGATATATGAGAGGTGAAAATTTCATTTTGTGAAATATGAGGGATGGAAAAATTCATTTTTTGATATGTGAGGTACGAAAAAATTCATTTTATAAAATGTGAGAGACAAAAAATTCAAATTATATGAAATTTGATTTGACAATTTTGCCCCTAAAAAATGATCACGTGTAAGGCATGTGGTGGATTCCGGCCAAAAACTAGTCGAAAGCTTATGTAGGAGCCAAACCTAACCAATGTGAATTTATAAAGAATGTAAAATTACACTTTTAGAAGTGAGGGGTAAAAAAAGTCAATTTACAAAATGTGAGAGACGTTCCTTGCGATTTTTCCTGTTAATTTTGTTTCAAATATGTTAGTCTCTATTAAAATTGTATGTATATGATATGACATCTCAAAAGGCTAGTTGAATAAACAGGAGGATTTTTAAACTCCAGCCGCCAAAAAGTCTCCAAATCTTCATTTACTTTTTTCTTCCCGCTTGATTTCAAGATGGGAAATTTGCCAAATTGGTCCCTAACATTTACCAAAAACACTTTTTTAGTCCTTTACATATAAAATCAGCCAGAATGGTCCTTCACATTTAAATTGTGAGCCAATGTGGTCCTATTGCTTGTTTTTGCTTATTTCTCCGGCTAAAAATAGCACGCCCCTCTCACATGGTCATATTTTTAGGGGCAAAACCGGAAACACATTTCATTACCTGTTGAAAGTAAAATGAATGGACAACCACCAAACTACACATTTCACCTTTGGCTCTCAAAGTTTCAAGAAACCCTAAATTGCATCCCCGAATTAACAAGCATTACTTGGAAATGTAATGCTAATGATGGTCTGATGGCGCCAGCCTCGGCAATCTTAATTCGATTCTCGGGTTTGTTTTTGGCGAGGAGTCTGAGCTCCAAGGTGGCTTGTTTTTGGTCTTCAGGGGATGGAGAATTAAGATCGGAGACGAGCTGGCGGATCAGTTCGTCAGAGGAGCTGTTGTTGTTGTTTTCGGAGGAGGCGCAAGCGATAAGTAGACGTCGGCTCTGGGAAGAAGCGGTGGGGAATTCGCCGGATCTGTCGCTGTTGCAGTCGCTGAAAGCTGAGGAAGAACCATCGTGGATGCTGAGGCCGCTGAAGCTTCGCCCCATATAGGTAAAACTATTGGACTGGACCTCTGTTTCCATTTCTAGTGCAAAAAATGGGATTAGTACATCAAGAATTAGGTGGATGGAGCCTGGAGGGGAGGTGAAGACCGAAAACGACAGCGTTTGAGGTTGTATGGGCCCTTTTGAGGTAGTTACCTGTATAAGACCTAGCTATGAGTTGATCATAACCATTTTCATGGAGCTAGCCAGCAAGGGGGTGTGGAGTTCGGGGGGAGTGGGGAGTTCAATGAAAGGCGAAGGCAAGGGATGCAATTTAGGGTTTCTTGAAACTTTGAGAGCCAAAGGTGAAATGTGTATATTGGTGGTTGTCCATTCCTTTTACTTTCAACGGGTAATGAAATGTGTTTCCGGTTTTGCCCCTAAAAATATGACCATGTGAGAGGGGCGTGCTATTTTTAGCCAGAGAAATAAGCAAAAACGAGCAATAGGACCACATTGGCTCACAATTTAAATGTGAAGGACCATTCTGGCTGATTTTATATGTAAAGGACTAAAAAAAGTGTTTTTGGTAAATGTTAGGGACCAATTTGGCAAATTTCCCTTTCAAGATAACTTCAAAATGTTTCAAGTCTTACGAGTAAATTATTATTTGTTCATGATAATTTTAGTTTTAATGAAATCATGATGAATATGAAAGTTTAAGAAACTTGGGAGCTCTTACTAGAAAAGTAAAGAAAAGTAAAAAATCATTCGGGACATCAAAATTAGGAGCCTTAGATTTAAAATAAAAGGAAGGACTTAATATGAAACGGGGAAATAATTGAATAATTTCATAAGGGACATTACATGTAAAACCATTGTAGCCCTCGAACTTAGAAATCCTAATGTGAAGATTAAGCCTGGAAAATTGATCTCTCAAAAAAATTTATGAAAAACTTTCCTTTCAAATCTTTCTTCTTTTAGTCTAAGCATGCATATTGCAGAAACGATGCCAGATACAATTGGTAATGTTTAAAGAATTTTTCTAAGGGGTGTCTAATTGACACTCATTAACACACCTAAATTACACCTAACTTATTATACTAAAACACATGGTCACATTTAATCCACTCACTACATTTAGTCACTTTATTAAAATTAGCTATACTATTTAAAAAAAAAAAAAAAAACCAATCGATGAAATCATTCTTAACGGGTGTCCATTACGTATCTCGTACCCGAGCTAATGTTTAAGGACTCCCATCTACTTTATACGGCCAAATCCATAAAATACTGTTGTGAACTTTAAAGCTCCTTGGTCTAAAGCTTAAGATCATCAAAAAAAAGATCTCCTAATTGTTCTGAACTTTAATTTTATGAAAAGAGCTAAATTGTTAGTAGGTTTGCTTTCATTTAGATGTCCTTGAGTAACTAATTAACAATCAACTAACAATAAAAAATCGTATATATTTGCGATGACATATAAGATAAAAAGTCTCACACCAACAAAGTCAATGACGGGATTCCTCATATATAACTTTCTTTTGAATATTGCGCCGGTGAAACTTAGATTTTAGATGATCAAATGCAGAAATAAGACAGTCTACAAGAAATTGAAAATTTTTGAACTTTCGTATCCTTTATATATCTAAATTTTGGGCTGGTGGCTACAAGTTGTCTGAATAACTTCTGAAAATATTAATAAATATCTTGATTTTGACCTAAATATAGAAATCTGTACTTATATTGCAATTAACATCTTCATCCCGACCTCAATATAGACGTCTGCATTTATGTATTATAAACAATCAAAAGAGTAAAATTTTTCTTTGTAGAAGACAATCTAGAATCTTACTCAAACACAAGCCCAACTGAAGTAAACCTCACCACAACTATGGCTTGTAACCATTTCCTTACTTTTCAAAAGATCGTCTTATGTCTCATCAATCAAGTAGATGCCCCCTGCCTCCGCCATGACCCTTTGTCTAGTATGGTATAAACTTGTGCAAATTTCAAAATCATATTGATAAACTCAACTATTTGCAATCACCAAGACATTGGCAATGTTAGACCATTAATAACCATAAGGTCTATACCATTTGCAGTGAGTTTTATTCGAACCATTTATAAACTAAGCTACATTATTTTCTTGTTTCTACTTTTGTCATGCATTCTGGTAATTTTATTTTATTAATTGAAAAAAATTATTTAGAATAAAGGTTTGTCTACACAGGTATATATTTCTAAGAAGACAAACAAAAAATCATAGGAACATTCATGAAAAATATAAAGTGTCCAATTCCAATATAATTTTTTCGAATTGCAAGTTAAATATAAACTGTTTGTCATCTTGTAAGTTGTACATAGGTCTACTTTTCTTGCATTCTACAGTTAACCCTATAAGATAAAATTGGGATGAGTAAAAAGTGAAAAGAAATTGTTGGACAACCTGAAAATCAACCCAAAATGGTATACACGATTGGACTTGAAAATTAATAAAAGAAGGAAATGTAAGAGATTAAAAAAAAAAAAAGAAATTATCCTTTAAGCAAAAAGTTCAATAAATTTTGCCCCCACTAAGAACATTTCTTAGCTCTGTCAGTGAAAGTATGTCGATTTTAGCTATTATATTATGCTATGCATCCATATGATTAACTAGATTTTTAAGTATGATGAACATGAATCTGTTGAGGTAGATAACTAACTATTCATTTGATCAACTTTACCTATTCTTAATGAAGTTTAATTGTATGCTTTGTTAGAAACCTACTAATTTAAATGTTTCCATACACATGTATATACATATACGCACAAACAGACACACATTTAAAACCTTAATTTAGGGATCAATTTGATTAGACATTCTTCATTTAAACATAACGACCATTAAAATGTATCAAGATTATACGTCAAGAGGTTACGATAAGAGATATGTGCTGAGAAATTAATTAGATGTTAGTTTTTTTTTTTAGCAATCTTATATAGTGTCTGCAGTTCCTTCGAATTATATTTCATCTCCAAAACACAATACACTATTCCCTGTTTTTCTCCACCTAATTATTGTTCTGACTTCAAATTATGATGAGTTTGCATCTATCCTTTTTGCTGATAATTTGCTTGAAAAAAATTTAGAGAAATAGATTTTTTTTTTAGGTGATGCATTAAAATACTTATATTTTTTTAATATAAGGAGCACTAATTGGCTAGGATCAATTCATCTTATCATTTCTTGTGCGCTCTTTCAATTTGCACAGTTGGAAATAGATATTACTATCATTATTACCATTATTATTCCTACTATTATTAATTATTATTAGTTATTATTAGTATCAATATTATTATTACTACTATTGTTATTCTATACATATAAGTTGCATTTGAAAGGGTGGTCAAAGAAGAAATACTTATTGCAATCGAAGAAGCACGTGATAAAGAAATATTCGTTCAAAAAATAAGAACAATTTCTTCTATTTCAATCATAATACTTTGTATATTAAATTTGGGTAAGGTGAACTAAAAGTTATGAAACTTTTTCAAAATCTTATCTGGCCAACTATAGTTTTTTTTTCCTTGTCAAATAGTCGATTGAACTCTTAAACTGCTTCATTTTGGTCTCCGTCTAAAAAATGGATTAACCCAAATGGAATATGCTGCACCTCATGGGATGCTACATGTAGACTACATTAAAATTAGATTACATAGGGCTATATTGTAAAACTACCAGAAGCTGGGGTTAAAAATACAAAATAATAGAAAAGTGTGGGACTTGACCGCAAGTTCCATCTCGTTTAACCGATTTATTAATGGATTGGTCAAAATAGAGCTTTTTAGGAATTTGATCGGTTAATTGGCATGAAAAAAAATTATAATGGATTAGACGAGATTTAAAAAAAAATGTGGTGACATATAGGGGTACAAACGAATCGAGTCGAGTTGAGTCGAGTCTTGACCTAATCGAACCGAGACTCAACTTAGTTTTATGAAATTCGAACTCGAATTCGAGGTCAACAAACTCAAAATGTAAAGTTCGACCTTATAAAAAATAATTATTTTATTTTTGAAAATAAATAAAATAATAATTGTTCTTAATAAATAATAAAATATTAGAAATATATATGTAATTTTACTATTAAAATAAAAAAATTAAAATATATCTATATATATATATATAATCAAGCTGACTCATGAGCTAACGAGTTGATTATTTTTGAATTCGAATTTGATTTGGTCAGCTCGAAGTCGATTCAAACTCGATGTTGACCGAACTTGGACTCGAGCTGCTTGCGAGTGGATCGATTCATTTGCCGCCTTAGTGACATATGGTGTACTTTACCCTTCAAACATCTCTTATACCATAATACTTTCATAAGTCTTTTATCCAACTAATTGTAAAAGAAGTGACTGTTTTATTGACGAGCATAACACTAATGAGTCAATCACAAAATGAAGGAAAAATAGATGGAGTTAACATTTGTGAGAATTAATAGAGCTTTATTTCAATTTTACACAATAATCTCAAGAAATTATAAATTTTCATTGTCTCTGCAACATTGTTAATACCACTAATGAACTATAATTGTAGCTTTTGGATAAAATTATGGGTTACCTGATGTTATGACTAACCTTTTCTTAAACAGTATTTAGATGAAACATCATTTTGTATCAAAGTAATGTTTAAATCAAGTAATTTATGTAATGTTTAAATTAAGTAATTTACCAAGATTTGAAAATTTAATGATTCGCAGGCATCCGTCCTTATTTATCCCTTGCTTGTTCATTTTAAATCCTTTTTACAATTTCAATATTTTGATATATGAAACCTAGAACATTAATCAGTCATAAAGAGCTCCAAGATGATATATGGAGATGTTAAAATATCATTTGAGTACCTATTAGAAGATTTTCTATATTTCTTTCCTGCATTTCATTCTTGTAATAGAATTAAACTTTTTCTAATAATAGAAATAAATCTTATATTTATCAATTTCTTCTCCTATCAAAATTATCGCAGTCTTCTTCATCTTTTGAGAGACCGTCATAACTAGCAGGTATAGGGGGCTTCTTATCACTTCCCAGAAACTCAAACAGTCCGAATAAGACTTTAATACCAAGCTACCCGAGCACAACCAGTGAATGTGCTTTGTGATGTCAAACCCTCAACAAATTTATGTTTATGTATGTATGTATGTATTTAACTATGTGTAGATGTATATATATATATAGACATACATACACATATACAAATAAGCATATATGTGTGTGTGTATTTACATACATAAATACATGCATATATTATATATATAGACAGTATGTGCATGTGTGTACACCATACAAAAGATGGTGAAGAATGTACGATTTGAGAACCATTAATTGTCAAATTTAAACTTTAAATTTAAAGATCAATTGATCAAAAGAACCGTAAACGAGTTTGAATCACTTTAATTGACATAAGAGATTCAAAGTGGTGTTGCCAACACTGTTGTGCCGACTTGAAAGTTTTCTAAGCACAAAAATGTTCACAACACCACTAATAAATTATAATTCAGTATGTAATTTCTTTCAATTTTGATGCTAATAAAATTGGTAATTAAAAATTATACAATTCTAAGAAAAATTATCAAATTGAGAAGTTGTGCTATTACACTGGCCAAAGAGGAAAAGACAGGAAAAAAATTTCCTTGTACAATTTTTGAACTGAGAGAAAATATTTAAGTTTAGAAAATAAAAAACAAACTATATGAAAGGAAACAATAATAAAAAAAATTTACTTAGACAAATCTTAATCTGGGAAAATACGTCAAGCTGAACAAAAAAAAAAGGAAAAAAAAAGCCTTAGTTGTTCAAATCTAGAAACAGCTCAAAAAAAAAACCTAGAATCAAAAAAATCAATTTATGTTCTTATACTAAAGGTTTATCTTTGACAACTCTAACACTTTTTAGCACTCTGTCCCAGTTTACCTATCATAGTCAGCTTTGCATACAGTTCAAGAAAGGTATAAATTTCAACCATAACTTACTAACTATTAAAGCAACTTTTTTCCCATTATCGCCCATCAATTATTATTCAACATTGTGTGAGTTGAGTTTAGAATTTTAAAACCACACAACTACCAGATACAAAATGATATGTATGTACACTATTTATTGGAAGAACAAGACTTAAATTTTTTTCCCCTTGCAAATCGTATGAAGGGTACTAGAAAACTTGGGCATTATTTATTTCCATTTCTAAACCATGAAAAATATTTTTTTGGACAAACTAAAAGACAAATCAAGACGTATAAAAGATTTTGATAATAAGTATACATATTACCACAGAGCTTTCCTATTCTTATACTTCTACTTTGATAAGACATAAAAATCAGTGGAACCTATGCAAAAGTATGCTTAGAGCGTTTGCTTGCATGCTCAATCAAAACATACTAGAGATTGCAAAATATAAAACACGTACCTGGTTTCGTTTGAAGGAGTGGAAACTTGAGTTTTAATCCTTCACAGAGACTTGTTGAAAGATAGATGGAGAAATAATTTACGTGAAGCCTTAAAAGGGCAATGGGTAGTATGCTGGACAAAGAAATTGTTTTGAGAAAGTTGAGAAGCTACAACGAAGGTTATAGCAAATTTATTGGGAAGACGAAGAAGATACCTTTCCGGTCTGGTCGGGATGGAATCCCATTTTTGCTTTTTGTATATGACACTCCAGCCTTTTCCTTGGAAGGGTAACCAGACGTCAATCTTTTAGCCATTTACCTTTTACACTTTAGTGTCCTAAAGGAAATGAAAGTTACAGAACTAATATTATGGGTGCAAGTCAAGCATCAAGAATAACCAACTTCCTTTAGAGGAGTTGGCCACCACGTGAATTGTGGGGTGGGAGGTCAAGGATTCACACCTTACCTCCCATCAATATGCCACTATATATGACTTTTTTTAAATTTATACGGCATGGTGCATCCGTCTGGTCCGATGATGATTCACCCTGTTAGACTTGAGTAGGAGTAAATTAGCCGATTGTAGTTCACCCTATTAGGCTTAAGTAGGTTAGTCTAGATGTGCCATTATACAAAAAAAAAAAAAAAAAAAAATCAACTCAAAACAAATCTTAATGGAGTAAAGTTCTCTTCTGGCCAATTTGTTAACCCCAGGTTTAGAGCTTTCAATTGGGTCGTTTGGGTTGGGCTCTATTAAATCCAAATCCAAGCTCATATCATAACTTATTCTTGAGCCCGAATTTGGCCCACTCGAGCTCAAAACAATACCGCCCAAGCTTTACCCTATTAGATGACGAGGCTTTGGGCTCAAAATGGGCTTGACCCAAAATAAAATATTTAACAGATTCCTTATCGTTAAAAATTGATATTTTTCCAAAAATGTAAGATTTTGATGGGAAAAACTTAAATTTTTGGATACTTTTAATTAGTATCCTCAATTTCTTAAATAATACTAGTGTTAAAAATAACCAACATATAACATAATTTTTTGATACAATAATTGAACATACATATGTATACAAAATTTTAACACTAAACATTAAGAGATATTGGATAGGCTTATACCGGGTTAAGCCTTGAATTGCCCAAGCTGATCAATGAATTAAAAGAGATAAAACTATGCTAAACTTATGCAAGATAATAACAAATGAAAACTCCTTAGGTTATGGTATTCCTAACTACTCATGCAAGTGCTATTTTTGGATCTTTGAGTACTACTATCTTGGCTAGTTATGGTGTAATTTCCTTATGCATGTGAAACATACTTTCGTAGTGAATCAACTATACTGATATGTTCAAGAACACATAAAGGGCAAACGAATATTTCTCTGTCAAGTTTAGGGCTTCCTTATTTAGAAAGTTTAGGGGTTTGGCATCTTGGCGGCATGGCAGCCGAGGCTGCCCCTCCACCTCCTGGTGGAGGGCATTCGACTTCCTCTTCCCCCACGTTTCGAAAAAAGGCTTTTTCTGAGCTGTTCGCGCACCAGTCGCCGGCGGAGGTTGCGAAAGTTCAACCGTCAATTACTACCCATCGTAGAGAGCCGGTGGCTCTCAAGGCGAATGACATAGTTGCGGTGGCGACTCCTTTGATCATTGGATCAAGTGGGAAGATTTGTGTGCCGACTCGTCTCGGGGGGGATAGGTGTTCATTCGTTACTGGAGGTCCATTCAGCGTTCTCGCTCAAATTATGGTGGCAGTTTCGTACAAGTGATTGTTTATGGTCAACATTTATGCGGGCAAAGTACTGTCGGCAGAGTCATCCATGCATGGTGGGGGCGATGCAGGGCAGCTCATATGTGTGGCGTCGCATGCTTCAAATACGTGAGGTGGCGGAGCAAAACCTTTGGTGGCTGGTCCGATCTGGTCAGTGTAACTTCTGGTTTGACAATTCGCTGGGCTCTGGTCCTCTATGTCAGCGCCTACAAAGTGTCTCGGATCATTTAGTAGCAGATTTTGTGTTGAATGGACGGTGGAATCGACAGTTGTTGTGGCGCTGGGTCCCGGATGACATAGTTTCAGAGATCGTTACCAAGTCGGCCCCAATGGGGTCCACGGACGATTGTGCGGTGTGGGCGTTGACGGAGTCAGGGGATTTCTCGATTGCTTCCTCCTACGTGCTACTCAGTAGGCAGACACCTTCTTCATTCATGTTTGACAAGGTTTGGCATCCTTCGATACCAATAAAGATATCTTTTTTCATGGTGCTATTGTTGCGGGATCGGTTGCCTTTAGCGTCATCGCTAGGGAGATTGCAGGTGTATGGCCCATCTAAGTGTTTTTGTTGCTCGGCCTCGCATTCCGAATCATTGGAGCATATCTTCGCAGAAGGAGAATTAGCTCAGTTCTTGTGGACTTTTTTTGGGAATGGCGCGGGCGTGATATACTGAGGGATAGGGGTGCGTTCACGACTGGCTAGTTGGTGGTGTCAACCAAAACGGAATTCTCGTATGGAATCAATACACACAGTGCTGGCTAGTATATCTAACTGGCATTTTTTGCTTAGCACAGAAATCTTGCAATTTTTGAAGGCAGTTCCCTGAGTAGTCAGACCATTAGAATGAACATGCCAACCAATCAAGAGATAAAGCAATTTAGGCCATTAAACTTAGCAATGTAAATATTCTAAAGAGGCAATCCATCTATCTCATAAAATTTCCTTCAATCTAATTAACTCAGAAATTGGCTAATTTAATTATTCAAAGTCACATTAATTCTCTCAAATTAGCTAAAAAATTGCTAACTTCACTCAAATAATCACAAAACCCACGAGTTAAACATCACTCAATAATCATCAATAACCTTAATAATGCACAATGGAAAAAGCACCAAACTCAACAAAATAAGAAAAATTCGAAATTAATCCAAAAATTATAAAAAAATGAAAAATGACAAAATCAAATGAACAATATTTGGTGAAGATTTGTTACCTCAAACTTGTTGGTTGATGATTATGGATGCAAATGGTGAAGAAACCCCCAAAAATTTCACTCCAATTCGGCCTCAAATGGATAGTTCAAAAATTTGAAACCCTTGTTCTTGCTAAGCTCAAATCCGAATTTAGACTTGTTTTTGAAGAATTTTTAGCTATGAAATCATCTCTCAAGTGAAAAAGGAGTGTTTTGGTATACTTGGTTTGAAGATTGGATGGTGAAAAGAGTGAGTTTAGTGAGTAGTGTGTGTTTTAGGTGTGAGTGCGTGTGTAAGTTGAAGAAGAAAAGAAAGGGGAATTGTGAGAAATTCCCTCTTGGTGCTCGATACTGGCCCGATTTCTGGCCAGAGAGGAAAAATTTTTTTTTTGTCCTCCTGTATATCCGGGCCTTTGAATTCGGCTATAATTTGGCAGGATTGCTGCAGACATTTTTTATTTCTGCAGTTTTTCGTCCAGTTTTCCCTGGCTTGATCAAGTTTTTCACACTTCACACGATTTTCAACTGTGTTTCAATGTTCTTCAAGAAAAATTCACTTTAAACGCATACAAAATGTACTTTTCTCACCAATACAACCTAGAAACACATGATCAATGCCTTAATATAAGCTTTAAATACGAAACACTTTAAATGCATGAAATGAATCAAATGAACATAACTCCCATTTTGCTTTCAATATAGCCACTTTTGCAATTGAGATCATTTGCATGAATACTTTGCTATTGCCACCTACAAAACACATAAAAATATTAAACAAAACAACTAAAACTACTAAAAACAAGAAAATCGTTGGTTGCCTCAATAAGCACTTCTTAAATAGTCATTAGCTTGACTATATCACCTCATTTTTTTTAAAGAGGTTTTAATTAATGAATTAATTCACCATTTCAGGTCGTGGTGGATCATTAAAAGGTGGTTTAACAACTAGAGCCATGTGTTCTAATGATATGAGAGGTGAAAGTAGGTTACCTAATTCAAGTGAGTCATAGATATTACCTTGAATGTGCATCACTTGAGTACTCACCAAAGGAACGTCCTCATGGCTTTCTTGGGGAATAATACCTTTAAAACCTATACTTTCAACACATTTCTCAAGAGGGGTGAAAAATGAGTCGTTAAGGCTCATCTCTTGAGGTTCAAGGTTAGTTCCAAAAGTACTATCATGTGAAAAAATGGATTGCATTTTGATGAAAATGATAAATTTCAATTGTGTTTCAATGAGAAAATATCCATTTCACATGATAGTACTTTTGGAACTAACCTTGAACCTCAAGAGATGAGCCTTAACGACTCATTTTTCACCCCTCTTGAGAAATGTGTTGAAAGTATAGGTTTTAAAGGTATTATTTCCCAAGAAAGCCATGAGGATGTTCCTTTGGTGAGTACTCGAGTGATGCACATCCAAGGTAATATCTATGACTCACTTGAATTAGGTAACCTACTTTCACCTCTCATATCATTAGAACACATGGCTCTAGTTGTTAAACCACCTTTTAATGATCCACCACACCTAAAATGGTGAATTATTCATTAATTAAACCTCCTTAAAAAAATGAGGTGCTATAGTCAAGCCAATGACTATAAAGAAGTGCTTATTGGGAGGCAACCCAACGATTTCTTGTTTTTAGTAGGTTTTAGTTGTTTGATTAGTATTTTTATGTGTTTTGTAGGTGGCAATGGCAAGGATTCATGCAAATGATCTCAATTGCAAAAGTGGCTATATTGAAGCAAAATGGGAGTTTTTATGTTCATTTGATTCATTTCATGCATTTAAAGTGTTTTGTTTAAAGTTATATTAATGCATGATCATGTGTTTCTAAGTGTATTTGGTTGAGAAAAGTACATTTTTATGGTTTAAAGTGAATTTTTCTTGAAGAACATGAAAACAGTTGAAAATCGGGTGAGTGTGAAAACTTGATCAAGCAGAAAACTGGACGAAAAACTGCAGAAATAAAAAATTTCTGCAGCAAATCCTGCCAAATATTAGCCGAATTCAAGGCCGGATATATAGGGGAGGACAAAAAAATTTTTTTGCTCTCTGGCCAGAATCCGGCCAGTATCGAGCACAAGAGGGATTCCTCACAATTCCCCTTTCTTTCTCCTTCAACCTACACACACTCACACCTAAAACACACATTACTCACTAAAATCACTCTTTTCACCATCCAATCTTCAAACCAATTTCACCAAAACACTTCCCTTTACCTCTAGAGATGATTTCATAATTTAAACTTCAACAAAAACAAGTTTTAATTCGAATTTGAGTATGGCAAGAACAAGGGTTTCAAATTTTTGAACTCTCCATTTGAGGCCGAATTAGAGTGAGATTTTTTGGGATTTCTTCACCATTTGCATCCATAATTATCAACCAACAAGTTTGAGGTAACAAATCTTCATCAAATATTGTCATTTGAATTTTGTCTTTTTTCACTTTTTTCTAATTTTTGGGTAATTTCGAATTTCTTTATTTTGTGAAGTTTGGTGCTTTCCATTTTGCTTATTAAGGTTATTGATGATTATTGGTGATGTTTAACTCATGGGTTTGTGATTATTTGATGAATTTAGCAATTTTTAGCTAATTTTGAGAATTAATGTGACTTGATAATTATTAGCCAATTTCTTGAGTTGATTGGATTGAAGAAATTTTATGAGATAGATGGATTGCTCTAAAATATTTACATGCTAAGTTTATGCCTAAATTGCTTATCTCTTGATTTTTGGCATGTTTATTCTAGAATTTTTGGTGAAAGGTGAATTAATGACCTTTTAAAGCCTAAAACTCATGGTTAAGGTGCTATTTAGTATTTAATTATGCTTGTTTAGATCATTAAGATGGGAGTGAGTTGTGTATTTGCTTAATTGTTTCATCCAATTATTTGGACATTATATGCTTATATGTTTCATTTGGAAAAAATATAAGAGCACTTGTTGTTGATAATCGATTTTGATACTTACTTATGGTGTTGATTGCTACTTATTATGTAAGTAAGTGAATTTGTCTCTTTAAAGATAAAGGTAAACGTGAACGAGTGTTCGTTATCTTTATTTAATAATATACCTATTAAATGAAGTTAATACTTAATAATTTTATTTAGGTACAATGACTGGCACTAGGAAAATTGGGGTGAAATCTCCACCTCCCAAGAGAAAAGGAGAAGTTTCTGCGTCTACTTCTAGACCACCGCGTATGAAAAGAAAAACAAGTAGACAACTTGTGTTTGAAGATGAACCATCATCCGAAGAGGAGACTCAACAACAAGTAGAAGAAGAACAAGAACAAGAGGAACAAGAGGAGCAAATCCCATATAATCGGTCGCGCTTCACCTCAGCCGAAAATGAAACTTAGTATAATTCTCGAAGGAGGTCTACTATCTCAAGACCTACTTTGTAAATTGGGATGGGAGAATTTTTTCAACCTCCCAAATATTTATTATGAAGAGCTTGTCCATAAATTTTATGCAAATGTGGAGGACAAACAGTCTTTTCACTTTGACACGGAAATAATTACAAGTACAGTGTGAGGAACTGAAATCCGAATCCATAGAGCTCATTTGCAATGCCTTCTTCAAGTTTCTGACATTGGATATAAGGTTGATTTGAAGAAAGCATTTAAACCTCATGATTTGGACTCGTGGAACATGCTAGAGGCACTTGCACGCTTGGGAATTAAGTACAAGTCTACTCGTAAAATTGGGCGATACTCCGTGTTGACTTCTTCCTTTCTAGAATCTCATCGTCTTCTCATCTACTTGTTTGCCTCCAATATAATTCCAAGAGCAAGTGGTACCAATGAAGCGCGCACAAGCGACATCTATTTCTTGATAGGGTGCGATTTTATTATTTATTTATTATTAATTTCCCCTATTACCTGACTCAATATGGATTAATTGCTGGATTCTACTCATTTTTAGTATCTGGCATTTATTTCAGGGAGTAGAACAAAAATATGATAACAAGTACCAATTTGACAGAAAAGGAGGGCAAGTAGCAGCGCTTGTCCCAGGGGCAATTTTGGAAAAGAAAAAAATCTTTTGGCCCTTTCTTTTGGGCATGGGATGAACCGAAGAAGGGTTGGTACCTTTCCTGGCTGGAGAGCCGCACAGGAGAGATGCATTAGAGTAGGAACTAGATAGGAATAAATAGAAAATAGGAGCAGAGGGTTTTTTTTTTTTTCCTTTAGTTTTAGCTTTTGACTTTTCCGTTTCATTTTCTTGTGGTTTCTCTAGTTCGTATGTGAAGACCAAGTGAAAAAATTGAATTCCTTCCTGTAGCTTGTCTTTCTTCTTGATTTCTCCGAATTGAATTTGACGATGGCCGCTACTATTGCGTCAGTTTTGTATGGGGTTTTCTCATCAACAATGAGCTAAATCCATTTTCTCTAGTCAAGGAACAATGGATGCTTTGGCTCGCCTAAAATTGTGAGATCAATTTAATTTTAATCTTTGTCTTTTATTTATTGGTATTTGCATATTCCCTGGTTGTAGTGCTTATGGTTGTTTAATTAATTGATTGTCTCGAATCTGGATAATTAGTTAATATAATAATCTATTGTCAATTGAGGTGTTAAATCCGTAATTGTTTAATTACCTCAAAATAGTGACAACTGGCATGATTAGATTTGTGTCAGGGGAATACGCGGGCTAATCTAAAATAACCCTGGTAGTGCGTTAGTTGGTTAGAATAGGGCTCCTCTAATACGTAAGGCAATTGGAAAATTAAATTCTACGGGCGTACTTAGGATTATTTCTCAATTAGAGCAGTGATTAACGGGCGTACCTTGATCACCGACACAGTAAGGAGGGGTTGACTGTTATCACTTGTTTGACAATTATAACCTATTTATTAGTAAATAATTGGAATTGCCTTTGTTTCAATGATCAATTAGGTGAACAATTGCTGAAGTTATTTCTTGGCTAGATCCTTAATTATCACTCATTAGATTTTAGTAAATTGTTATTTAATTTCAAGTTGGCTATTTTATTTTGTATTATTTTACTTTTAGTTGAATTGTTTAAATTATCACCCCTGATATAAAAATATCCCCTTGTCACTGTGAATTTAGAAATGAACAAGTACTCCCAGTCCCTGTGGATTCGACCCTGCTTATCGCTATCTACAGAAATTACTTTTAGTTTGAGCAGGTTTTTATTATTGCACAGGCTGACAACCTGTCATTTCTTGAACAAAATGGAGCATGGCCTAGGCAACATCCAAGGCATTCCATTGTGAAGCATTATCACCAACCACATGTGGGCTATGGATCAAAGTAATGATGTCAAACATGCATTCCCTTACGCTCGCTTTTTGACTTTGGTGTTTCAAAGGGTTGGAATTGATTTCTCTAATGCTATTCCTACATGCTTCAAGAAGAAGGATATCTTTGCATTGGATTTTTACAAATTTCTTTTGAAAATCAAAGATGTGAGTGGTCCTCGACTCAAGAAGATGCTCAAGGTGATAGTCGACAAGAGAAAGAAGCTGAAATTGCACGTATTGAAGAAGCTCAAGGGGTTGAGAGAACTACCCAACCAGTCTCAACCGATCCTTCCTCCTCACGTCGTCCATCATCACCGCAAGACACTCGGTCTTTTCTCAAAAAGATGATGGATAAGCTGCTTTGTATTGAGGTCGAAGTGAAGAAGAGTAGACAAGAGAACAAACAGAATTCCGAGCGTCTTCGTCACATTGAAGCTAAATTTGGCATTGAAACTCCACCAACTCCATCTTCTTTAACTGACCAAGCGGCTACTTGATGGAGTACTCGTCACTATCACCCTCGTTCATTTTCCCAACCTTGCATGTTTACTTTAGCATTGTCGCTTGTTTTTCTTTTGTTTTAGTGGTTTTCCTTAGTGCTTTTAATGTTTACCTTTTAGTGATTTTTCTTATTTCTTTTATATGAACTCATCCAAGTGATCTTCATTTATGTTGTGGTTTTAGTGTTTCAAGACTTCTTAAAGTTAAAAATTTATCACTTGGCAATGGATTTGGATAGCGCAAGTTCATTAGGGAAGTACTACTTTTCTCTTCCTTCCGTTATTTTTCCTTTTTTACATTAAGGACAATGTGAAGTTAATGTGTGGCAGAGAGGAATAATTGGCTTGCTATTTATGCCATGTGACGATATTTTGAGAACTTAAATGCATTAGAAATGTTGGAATTGTGCTTGAAAATATTGCCATGTGGATAATTTTCTTGAAATTGGGTTTGTTGGCAAGGAGTTTTGTCCAGTTACAAAGGGAAACTCTATCAAAATTTTTCTAAAATCTTTTACAATATTTCACTATAGCCCAAAAATTCTTCAAATTTTTGCAATTTTATTTAAAAAGAGCCAAATTGTTCTAACTTTAAGTGTCTAATTCTTCCACTTGTTGAAACTTTATATGTATTTTGGAAAATTTAGTCCTCATTTGACTTGAAAATGGTTATTATGCAATTAGAATTTTTACATTTTAGAAAGTATATCCGGGAAAGTAAGGAGAATTATGTCTATAATTTTGCATGTTTAATGAGATTTCTCCTCTTTACTTAATTTTGCAAGTAAGTGATTGATATAATCAATAAAAGCTATACTTTTTCTTTGATTATTCTTATATATTTTCTACAAGAAAATATCTATTTATTGTCTTTTACTTTTGAAAATGAAAAAAAGAAGAAGAAGAAAAAGAAAAAAAAAAGAAGAATAAGAGTTTTTTGTTCTACTCCAATGATTCTTGTATCGAGTAATCAGGGGTTGGCATCTACAAATGTTGATACTTGCGTTAAAAGGTATTTGAATTAAGAGTATGCATAACAATTTAAATAAATGAAATGTTGAGTAACCGGAGCTCTTCACCTAAAAAAGCCGATCTTCACGTCAAAAGATGTTTTTTTAAATAAGATATCCGGCCGTAAATCCCTCTTAGTTAAAAATTTTGAGAAAAAGATGATTATAGGAAAAGGAAAGTTATAAATTGACTATGTGATTTGCTTACTTGTGAAATTAGGTTAGGGTGAGAGATTAAATTAAATTTGTTAAAATTAGGGTATAATTATCTTTCCTTTGTTTGATATTATGAGTATTTAGTGTAGTTTGAACAATTGTATAATGATTGTTTGCCAAATCATGAGGAATTAAATTTGAAAAAAAAGTGCATATATTGTTTTGCCTTTTGAATCATTGTAGTTAATTATGTGTTAATTGCTTGAGGACAAGCAATGATTCAAGTGTGGGAGAATTGACAAGTGACTAATTTACACTATATTTGAATGATATTTTATGTTATTTTTAGTCACATTGGCTATATTATTAGAAGAAAATGGATCATTCTGGCTATAATTAGTTTAAAATACTTTCAAGTGATTAAATGAGATTTTTGTCATTTTTTCCTTACATTTTGTCCATAATTTGTATAGGAGTTGGATATATACTTCATTTGGATGCAAAGGAAAGTTGACAGTTTTGACATATTTTTATATTTCGGCTATAACTTGAGTTACAATGATCGGATTGAGATGATTCTTGAACCATTGTGAAGGTAAGAGATAGATCTACAAATCTTATGAAGACATCGAAATCCAGTTTGGAGGTTTTCCAGGTCAAAAATCCGAATTACAGTAGCTAATTTTCTATGGTCGAACCTGAGACCAGGCAGTGAGCAATCAAGAGTATTTCTATCATTTCTCTGCCTACACAAATCCAAATGAGGTGATTCTTGATGCATTGAAAGATAACTCAAAGGGCTACAAGTTTTATGTTTTTGTCAAGAGTTAATTCAGTTTCTATCATCAAGAAAAGTTCAGTTGAAGTTGAGGCAAAATTGGAACAACATTGAAGATTGAACATAAATTGGACAAGAAGGCAGGAGAGTAATCCGACTGACAATCCGGCCGGATTTTGGCCTGATTCTTGGCCAGATTCTTGTCAGAAATGGCTGCTCTCCACTTGCAAAACTTGTTTCCTCCTCCAATAATTCACAGCTATCGATGGACGTTGACAACCACTTTGCAACTGTAAAAAGGGATGTTTAAAGCCTCATTTCTTGACTAGAATCCTCTATATATAGCCATGGACTTTCAAGATTAAAGAGAGCTTAGAGAGTGCAAGAAACACCACAAAAATGTAGTTTTTTTGGTTCTTTAGTGTAGAGTAGTGTAGGATAATTTAGTTTTAGATAGTTTATCTTTTCTTGTATGTTAGGTACATGAAGATGAGGGTGGAGATGAAGAAGGCAAGGAAAGAGCTCATGTGATAAGAGTTACTTTACCTTTCCAACTCTTTATCTTTTGTATTGGATTATAAGTTTAGTTAATATACAAGTTTTGGATTTTATGTTTATTATGTGTTTCTAAAGTTTATGCCTTAGGTTTGATTGAATTTTCTATGATTGTTAGTGTTTATTATTTGGCTATTTTGTGACGCCCCCACTTCTCCCTAAGGCGAACCAAAGGGTATCCGCGGAACGCCTGCCTAGCTCTCGCCAGGACTCAAGCAATTCCATTCAACTTATATCCGGACCACACAATACAAATCGATAACTTAGATGCAATAATTGCGAAAGTGTTCAAACTTAATAACAGTTATCCATTCTTCAAACCACCCGTCGATATACATAATACACTTCGTCCAAAGGTTACGTTTCCATACCAAAAGTACAATCCAAAGCCAAAGGCATAAACAAAAGTAATAGCAACCCTAAAACAAAAGCACATCAGGAGGGCTGCTCCATTTTACCTCCTGTGACGACCCCACTTCTCCCAAGGGCGAACCCAAGGGTATCGGCGGGCCGCCTGCCTAGCTCGCGCCAGGACTCAAAACTTAAAGTTCGAAAGAGCACTAAAAACATTATATACAATCCCAAAAGAGTTATAATTACATTCTCCAAAAGTATCGAGTCAAACCACCGAAACAAAAACAAACATCCTAACTGTTCAACTATTACAAGCCAATCTAACTATACTAGTATACGAGCCAAAAGTCCCCGCGTCGGCCCCTGCTAAGGAAAACAAAAGGAATGGGGTAAGCTATATGCTTAGTAAGTAAACAGGGGCGAAAGCATAAATTTCACGTAACAGTTACACAATAAGAGTAAAGCAAAAGCAGAAAAGTAACATCACATAATAAGGATACAGGTGGCTCCAAAGCCAACTCATGTGCCATGCGTGATCTCCTGCCGACACTCCGTCGACCACAAATAATAGTCCGTAGAACTTCACTTGTACACCCACCGACACCTTATCACCCTCACTGGCCAGTCACCTCACAAACTTGCCCGGGCGAACGAAATCACAAACTTGAGCTTGAGTCACAAGCTCGGGTCACAAACTTGGTCACCTTCTCGGTGAACCGGATTCACAAAATTGGTTCATAACATGAACCTACAAACTTGGTGACCTCATACTAAGTTGGACTGCCTTCGACCAAGCCCTAACCGGCTCGAATAGTCCAACCAGGTCAAGAGTTCGCCCCAAACTCACAAACTTCACAAAATTATTCAAAATCACAAACTTTGCAAACTTCACAAACTTTATTCGAAAGTCGCCCCGAGCCACAAGCTCAAGGGTTTTGGTTCCAAAAGGTTCATATACATATGCCAAGTACAATTATACATTCAAATTAGGGTTTAGGTCGAGTGCGATAAAGTACACCCTCGCCTAAGTACCCTTTTCACATATCTCAAACACATAGCAAAGAAAACACATCAAACTGGCCTGAATACTTACTCAAAATACCAAAAGTAGTACGAAAGCAAAATCGCTTCGCGCGTTCGCTAGTAGTGGGCCCCACCGGCTCCGCCTAGCTCACCGCTGTCTTGAAATAGAAGATTTTATCACAAACGGCCACTAACATGCCCAAAACAAGCAAAACGGCAAAACGACACGCGCGCACGTAAATATGACGGACGGAAACGGAAACGGCAGATTTGATACTCATTTCTAGTTTACCCATAAGTTGAGCTACGAATATCGGATTAAGGCGTATGAGATGCCAAATCGAAGCTTAAAGGATGAACAACAACTGTTATGAAGACATCCAGAACTGAAACTGGAGGCTTCAGTCCCAAATGACCAAACACAATCGCTTACGAAATCTGGCCAATGCACAAATGGTCAGTTTTGAGTGCAAACTGTTTTCTATGCTACACATGGTCAAAAGAGCTGAAAATTGGCAGTTAGATAGTTCATTCCAAATGGAACAACTTTCATGAAGGTTGGTAATCCAAATTCGGAACGGAAGTTGGTCGTCAGGACCAAAACAGATCTGACCAGAAAATGGTCATTTTCACGGGCAGGCCCTATTTGCTCGGCTATATCTCAGGTTTTATAAATCCGATTCAAGAAATTCCAAGGGCGTTAGAAAGCTCTGATATAGGGCTATAAGTTTGGTGTTTTGGTCGCAAGCCCAAACAGCTTGTAACCTAGTCAAATGTGAAGCCAAAGTTCCAGTCATAAACTGTCCAAAAACGTAACAGAATTTGACGGTCAAAACAGGTCTGAGTATTTCGTTTATAGCTCAGGATATACTAATCCGTTTAACCTGAAAATTTACAGGGATATCCGGGACTTAAGGGGCTACAATGTTGAAGAAGGAAACTTTGTCCAATTTTGAATGTAACAAGGTCAAAAATGCAAGACACTATACCAGAATTGCAAAACAGGATCACAAACCGTATTTGACCTTAATATGCGGTAATGGCACCAAATTCACTACGGTTATCGGATGGGGGTGTAAGACCCACCGTTTCGAAGCTAAGAAACAGGGTTACAATATTGGAGAAGGCCACTCAATCCAGTTCCTAGCACAACTAGGTCAAATGTGCCAAATACTAAACCAGATTCACCAAAACAGGTTTGCAAAACGCAGAAAACTGTAATCGATATAACTCAGTCCATACAAGTCCAAATGCCGAAATTCCAAAGGCATATGTTAGCTAAGACATCCAGTTACATTTCATCAGAAGACACCAACTTCAAAATCCAAACCAATTCCAGTCAAAACAGACAATTACTATCGCAGTTCGGACATTCTGTTCACCAAAAACAGCAACAGTAAAAACGGCATAACTCACTCTATACTACTCCAAATGCCCTGAAATTTTGCAGGCACACTAAGATAATCAATACCTACAACTTTCATGTTTTGAGCAAAGTCCAATTCGGCCTCTATCTATGACCTCAAATTTCGGACAGAATAGGGGTTCATGAACCCTAACTTTGCACATTTCATTCAAATTCCAAAATTGGTTGCATTTAACAACAATTCACACCCACTAGAGTCAAAGCCCCTTATTACAAACCATCAAAAACAACCACACCATCAAGATCATATGAAACCAGAAAATTCATCATAAAATGGAAAACTTCACCAAAACTCTTCAAATCAAGAAATAAATCATATATTCTAACACTTATGCCACCATTAAGCACAAAATAACCATCAGTAAGTATAAGGAAGTAGTAAAACATCACTTACCTAAGAACAAGAGATGTAGAGAGGTGTTGGACACTTAGCTCTTCAAACAAACTTCACTACAACCCTTACTAGCACTAGAAGATAGGATTTTATGGAGTGAAATCTAGTCTAAGCTTTTGTTTATAGAAGATTGAAGCTTATGGAAGCTTGAAAGTTGGTGGAATTTCCTTCTTCTTTGCAAGGAGAGAGCCGGCCACAAGGAAGAGAAAAATGGTGAATTTTGGGCATTTTTTTGATATTTAATCCTTTGGTCAAAAAAGTCAAGAAAGTAAATAGTAATTCTTAAAGTCCAACCAATAGGAAAGTGACACTTGTCACCTCCATTAATGCCTTCTTATCTTTCTTTTCTCTCTCACATCAATCACTTCACACACACTACTTATCTCTTAACACCCGATAAATTTTACACAGTATCCAAAACTTAACCTTATTGGCCGAATTTTTCCGAACTTTTCGCACTAGTGGGTCCCATATCCGATATACGTTCTTAATTTCTCAAAAACTAACTAATACTAGAAAAATCATCTAAAAACTCTATTTACTCAATAAAAATTATCTGGGGAATTTTCTAATAAAGAAAATGTAGAAAAACGGGTTTTCAATCTTAACCGGAACTTAGGATTTAAATCTTAATCCCTACTTAGGGTTTTCGAAATACTCCCAAACCAAACGTTACCGCCCAAATAATGAATATCTCAACGTAGAACGAACTGGGGCCTCACACCTCCGAACTCAACCTGTTAAGGAAAACAAATCTACAGGGTGAGCAAAACGCTCGTGAGGCCAAGAACACACATGCAACCACATAGTTCAGATAACAAGCCCAATAACAATTCAGGTATTATCTTGCAAGTAATTAATAACACCAATAAACTGTAACCAGAAACAATTCAAGGATATAGAAGCTCTCAGGAGCTAAGTTCCACATTTGCCGATGCCGTCTATATATCTTTCCGTGATGACTCTCCGTCAACCGGATTGATATTTTCATATCCGTAGTTCACCACTTACTTCCCATCCGTCCACCATACACCCCTTCGGGCCCGCACTACATTTATAAGGCGATACTATACGAGTATGCCAAGCGAGATCTCTCAATAGATCAAGCTTATCATTTGAGTCTCATGGCTCACCGAGGTTCCCGACCAAGCCCATGCCGGCTCGAGTTCCAAGGTCGGCCTATGAGTTTGGGCATCCCCCATTTGTCATGTAAATGTCGAGGAGATTCACTCCATCGACGTATGCAATCATAGCATACCATTTCATGTATTCAAGCATTTGATAGGTTTAAGCAGACATTTCAAGTCATGTAAACCAAGCAAATCATGTTAAGCATGAGTCATTCGTTTCAAATGAGAACGAGTGCGATCAAGTACACACTCGACTCCATTTTGTCAAAATCAGTTAAGCTAAGCATGAAATCAGGTGAATCAAGCATGAATCAAGACTTTAGGGTTCAAGTAGGCATACACTTGACACTCACCAAGTTATGCAAGCAAGTAAATTGGAGGAAGAGTTCAAACTTCCACAGTAGGGTCCTCTTGGAGGTCCTCGTGCGTGCCTGAGCAAATAATAGTGAATTATCACCCATATCCCAAATATCGAGGAATAATTCGTTCACTGGTATTACTCTAGGAAATTCTGTGAAAATGAACCTCAATTACTCGTAAATCGAGGTTCGAGAGAGGTTTGATAACATTCAACAATATTTAAGTCTTTATCTAGGAAATCGGGGATAAAACGTTTAGATAATATCAAAAGAATAAAGAGTTCTTGAAAAACTCTATTTCCTTGAAAGTTGGAAAATTTTCAGTTTTGTTATGAATTTTTGAAAAATCGTAACTCACTCGGCATAAGTCAAGAATTGGAAAACTTTATACCGTTGAAAACCTCTTAGAAAGTACTGCAAGTTCCTAGAAGACACTTTTCCATGAATCGAAGTGAAAAGTGCTCAAAAATGAGCCTAAAGTTGCTGTTCCAAATCACCCAGGATTGAGCCGGGGTTGGTTTTTCGCTAACTTTGAAAATTCGGCAGAATTGACTCGTTGCAAACCAGTCCTTGAAATTTATAGCTCCATTAGAGATGCAAGTAAGGTTTAGTTCAGAACAAACGGATTGAGAATCGGAGTTTCGAGCACCAAGATATGGTAGCTCAAAGTTGGGAAAAATTCAAGACTGTTACAAAATTTCCAGATTTGGTTCCAACTTTGGACCTTTAGTTAAGTGCCGAAACGGACTTGGATTGACACCAAATTTTGTAGTATAATACTTCCATATGAAGGTTATCTCTCTATCAAATTTCATGGAAAAATACCCTCGGGAGGGGGGTTATTCAATCAACCAAAGTTTGGAAAAATCCTTAAGGCAATCTGTCCAAATCTAAGATTTTCAAAACGAGCAGTCGCCGTATTTTGATCATAACTCTCTCAATTTAACTCGGAATTGGGAATGGTTGATAGTGTTAGAAAATAAATTCATAGGGGTACAACTTCACAGAAGAAATCGTTCCAAGTTTCAGCATGTAACTGGTTCAAAATCAAGCCTCAAGTTGCAGCATCATCAAATCATTTCGGCAGAACGGAGAAACAGGACAGTCGACTTCAGATGAATGGTGTGGCTCACACACATGAAACCAGAATGTGCATTATACACCGTTGAAAATATGGAAACGTCTAGTTTCAAATGCCGCCAACGGCACTTGATTTCGACGTCGGAGTACGGAGTTATGGACGAAATACAACCACTGGTCTGGATTACGGCGAAACCGTTTTCCAGTTTACTAGTTTTTGAAATAAATTCGTTTGACCCATCAAAACTCAATATTTTTCAATGAAATTTTGTACACAACTACTACAACATATATAAAACATAATCAAGTCATTAAATCCTCAAATTTCTGCATTTAAGTGACCGAACAGACAGAGGTAAAATGGTCAAACTTGGCCATTTCTCTCAACGTGGTTTTCTAGCAGTTTTCCTTCAACAAATCCATAACTTAAACACTAATCTGATATCATAAACTTCATCAAGCACAAGATCAGCAACAACCCAAGAGTGGGAATTCATAGAGCCCACTTTTCCAATTTTTCCAACATCAAACACAAATCATATGCCGATTCAAACTTATAAGTGCAATTTAGCTTCCATAAGACAAGTTCAAGGCATTAGATTACTACCTACTTTGATGGCTGGTTTGGACAGATTTTTCGGCCCCTTTGAAGCTTGAAGAAACCGTGGATAGCTCCTTCCTTTTGCAGCTAGATGGACTTCCCAAGTATTGAGCTCGTTGTAGTTAAATTTTGAGAGAATTTGGTGGAAGTTTCATAGTGATTTGCATGGCTTTGGAAGAAAGAAATGGTGAAAGTCTTTGGTTGTTTCTCTGCAGTAGCTGGCCGACTATGAAGCTAGAAGAAAGGAAATAAATTGCGGTTCTGATGACTTCGCGTACGAAAGACGCTTGACGTCTATTATATTAATTACGTCAAATCAATTATAACTAGTGCCCTACGTGCGCGTTTTGTGTCCGATTTCTCTTACATTTGTTGCACTAGTGCACTAAACCTCTAGGGCACTTACATTTGTATAAATATTATTCATTTTTAATTGTCCCAAAATAATGGTCCAAAGTTCCTAAATTAAGCGCGTACGTGAAAACACGTATTTCCACTTTAGACGCAATAAAATTGAAACCTTTGAGAAATTCTTATAACGATCGTACCATTAACTATCACTTGAGTACTTAAACCTAAATTTACCTATTTTAGGACCATTGTATATGTCTCAAAATTTTGAGCTTATTGTACTCCCAATTGGCTAAAGTGTTTAGACACGTTTCCACTTTTTCGCTAAATAGGCTTATAAGAAAATACTTGTTTATTTATCTATGTTTTTATTTTATTATTTTTAAAATGAGATACTTTAGAAATATAACGAACTATAAAATCATGTACTTCGGTCTAATAGGCTAGAAAATATTATTCGTGGCAAAAATCCAAATAAATAATTATTTTAGCCAAAATTAGGGATTTTAAAATAATGGAATTTTCGAATCCTCACATCCTCTTCCCCTTAAGAAATTTCGTCCTCGAAATTTACCTTGATTGATGAACAAGTCTGGATACTTTTCTCGAATTGCTTTTTCGACCTCCCAAGTTACTTCCTCCAACCCATGGTTCTTCCAGAGGACCTTCACTAATGGTATCTGTTTATTCCTCAATTCCTTTACCTTCCTATCCAGAAGTTTAACCGGTTTCTCCTCATAGGTTAAAGTCTCATCAATCTCAACATTTTCCGGTTGTAAGACATGAGAAGGGTCCGGATGATATTTCTTAAGCATAGATACATGAAACACATTATGGATTCGAGATAAACTCGGCGGTAATTCCAACTTATAGGCTACACTCCCCACACGTTGGATGACCTTATAAGGCCCTACAAATCTTGGTTGTAATTTCTTTCCTTTTCCGGACTTCAACCTTGCTTTCAGAGGTGTAATCTTGAGAAATACCAAATCTCCTACATTAAACTCCAATTCTTTCCTCCGATTATCAGTATAACTCTTTTGGCGGCTCTGGGCAACCTGAATTCTTTGTCGTACCAACTTTACCTTTTCATTTGCTTCCTCAATCCAAGATACTGTGGTCGGATCTAAGACTTTCCGTTCACCTATTTCGTCCCAACAAATTGGAGACCTACATTTCCGACCATAGAGTGCCTCATACGGTGCCATCTGAATAGAAGAGTGGAAGCTATTGTTGTAGGCAAATTCCACTAAAGTTAAAAACTTACTCCAATTTTCTCCAAAGTCCAGAATACATGTCCTCAAGTGTTTGAATTGTCCTTTCCGACTATCCATCAGTCTGAGGATGATAAGTGGTACTAAAGTTCGACTTAGTCCCCAATACCTCCTGCATCTTTTGCCAGAATCTCGAAACAAATCTCGGATCCCGGTCGGACACAATACTCACAGGTATGCCATGCAACCTAATGATCTCATCCAAATACAATTTGGCCAACTTCTCCAAAGGTTACTTCATGTTAATCGGCAGAAAATGAGCCGATTTAGTCAATCTATCCACTATTACCCAAATTGCATCATGGCCTCTCTGTGCTCTTGGTAACCCCGATACAAAATTCATAGTGATATTCTCCCATTTCCACTCAGGTATTTCTAGGGGTTGCAAAAGTCCTGACGGTTTCTGATGTTCGGCTTTAACTTGTTGACAAATTAAACATGTTTGGACAAATTGGGCAATTTCCTTTTTCATGTTCTCCCACCAATACAAACTCTTCAAATCCTGGTACATTTTATTCCCTCCTGGATGTACCGTAAACTTTGATCGGTGTGCCTCTTCTAAGATTTCCTTTCTAAGCCCTTCATCCTTTGGCACAACTACGCGATTCTGAAACCTCAATATTCCATCTGACCCCAAATTAAAATCTGTCTTGTCTTCCATTTTACTCTTTTCCACCCATTTTTGCACTTCCATGTCCTTTTCTTGAAATTCCTTGATGCGTTCCAATAGAGTGGAAGTTACTATAATATTTCCCAAAATTACCTTCCTTGGTTCCAATCGAGGATTCCAGTAACTCACTTCCTCCAATAATTGAAACTCCTTAATCATCAATCCAGCCATTTGTACTTGACGACTCAAGGCATCGACCACTACATTAGCTTTCCCTGGATGGTACTTGATAGTACAATCATAGTCCTCTAAAAATTCCATCCATCTACGTTGCCTCAAATTCAGCTCCTTTTGAGAAAACAAGTATTTAAGGCTTTTGTGGTCTGTAAAAACCTCAAATGTTACTCCATACAAATAATGTCTCCATTTCTTCAAAGCAAAGACCACAGCCGCTAACTCCAAATCATGAGTCGGGTAATTCCCTTCATGTGGTTTCAATTTCCTAGAAGCATATGCTATTACTTCGCCATCTTGCATTAAAACACATCCCAGTCCTTCCTTAGAAGCATCTGTGTAAACCACAAAACTATCTTTTCCGTTTGGCAAAGCCAACACAGGTGCCCTTGTTAACCGTCTTTTCAATTCCTGAAAACTTTCCTCACACTTATGACTCCATATAAACTTCCCATTTTTCTTGGTCAATTCAGTCATGGGTCCAGCAATTTTCGAAAAATCCTGAATGAATCTCCGGTAATACCCTGCTAATCCAATGAAACTTCGAACCTCGGTAGGGTTTTCCGGTCGTTTCCATTTTGAAACAGCTTCAACTTTAGCTGGATCCACTTTAATCCCTTCCTTAGAAATTATGTGTCCCAAGAAAGTCACTTCTTTTAACCAAAATTCACACTTACTAAATTTAGCATACAATTGGTGCTCCCTTAAGGTCTGCAAAACAACTCTCAAGTGTTTCTCATGGTCTTGCACATTCTTAGAATACACTAATATGTCATCAATAAAGACCACCACAAATTGATCTAGATAAGGTTTAAAGATCCTATGCATTAGATCCATAAAAGCAGCAGGAGCATTCGTTAACCCAAATGGCATCACGACAAATTCAAAATGCCCATATCTCGAGTTAAAAGCAGTCTTGGGTATATCCTTCTCCAAGATCCTCAACTGATAATAACCCTGTCTCAAATCCAACTTAGAAAATACTACAGCCCCTTGTAGCTGGTCAAACAACTCATCAATGTGGGGCAGTGGGTATTTATTCTTAGTTGTAACATTATTTAAACCTCTATAGTCTATACATAGCCTCAAACTCCCGTCCTTTTTCTTAACAAACAAAACTGGGGCTCCCCACGGAGAATCACTCTCTTTAATAAAACCTCTTTCTAGCAAATCTTGCAGTTGCAATTTCAACTCCTTCAATTCGGCCGGAGCCATTCGACATGGCGTCCTAGAAATAGGGTTTACTCCCGGGGTTACATTAATGTTAAAGGCTATTTCCCGTTTCGAGGGTAGGGACTCCAATTCTTCAGGAAAAACATCAGGAAAATCTTTCACTACCGGCATGTCCTCCAATTTCACCTTATCACTAGGGGTGTTAATAAGAAAAGCCAAATATCCTTGGGCTCCTTTACTTAACAACTTTCGAGCCCGAATTCCTGAAATAAGTGCAGACGAGGCTAATTTCCCTTTTACATCCAGTTTCAGGGTTGCTTCTCCTGGAATACGCAACTCCACAACCTTAGTCCTACAGTTTAGCTGAGCATTATAACGGGCTAACCAATCTATTCCTAAAATTACATCGTATCCCTTAATCATCAATCCCATCAAATCAGCCGATAATTTTCGTTCCCCAATCCAGATTTCACAACCTTGATACACCAAATTAGCAATTAGACTTTGGTCCCCAGTAGGCGTTTTAACCTCTAGATCATATGGTAACTTAATTGGTTTCAAGTCTATCCCACTCATTGAATTAGGGTTTACAAAAGAATGTGTAGCACCTGGATCAATTAAAACCCTAGTTAAACGGTGAAAGATCGGAATCGTACCTTCTACCACCTCAGTTGCTTCAGGAACTTGTTGATAGTCCAGTGCATAAACCCTAGCCGGTACTTTCGGTCGACTCCCTCCGGCACTAGTTTGCTTAGAAGCTGACTTTTCTGGCCTTTGGGTATCACCTCCCGTCTTTATTTTATTTGGACAGTTCGCAAGCTGATGCTCGGTACTACCACAAGCCAGGCACTTCCCAGACTTTCTCCAACAATCACTTTCAGAATGATTTGATTTTCCGCAGTAACCACATGAAACTTGAGGGGTCACCGCTGAACCGCTAGAAGGTGCCCTTCTTGCTTGTGTCGGTCCACTACGACCTCCTCTAGATAAAGCTCCTCTCGAAGGCCCAGCAGTCCTTGGTCCTCCCATTCCTTTTCCCATTTTGGAAGGCTGCGTACTTTTACTAGCTTGTTCAGAAGCATGGCTAGAAAAATTTCTCTTTCTGCTATGGAAGTCTCTCACTTGAGACCTTGCACTTTCAACCCTTTGTGCCTTCTCTAAAGCCTCAGTAAATGTAGAGATTTGGGCTGCAGCCAGGCCCTCTTGTATCTCCACATTAAGTCCCTGAACAAACCATCTGATCCTTTTCCGCTCATTGGTCACCAGTTCGGGAGCATACTTTGAAAGTTTAGTAAATTTTCCTTCATACTCTGCTACACTAAGGGTTCCCTGTTTTAGCTTGATAAATTCATCCTCCCTCTTTTCTTGGATTAAGGGCGGAAGAAACTTTTCATTAAATTCCCTTGTGAAATTTTCCCAGGTCCAAGGGGTTTGAGTTCTCTCCCATTTTCCTTTTATCAAATCCCACCAAGCACGGGCTACCCCCTCAAATTGGAAAGCAGCGAAATTCACTCGCCTATCCTCAGTGTAGTCTAAAGCAGCGAATATATTGGTCATCCTTTCCAACCATTTCTCCGCCACCTCAGGATCAGGTTCGCCAAGAAACTTAGGCGGGTTAAATTTCAAAAATCTCTCTAAGGCTCTATCCATTCCTCTTTCCTGACCCCCAGGTTGGTTAAACGGTCCAGGGTCCTGTCTATCAGCCAAACGCTCTAGGATATCAGTCATCCTATTAATGGCAGTAGCCACTTGATTACCCTCAATATTTTCCTAACCTTGGATCGGTGCAGTTGCCGATCCCTGGTCACCCCCTTGAGGTTGGGCCTGTCTAGTCCCTCGCCCACGACCTCGACCACGGTCTCGACCACGACCTCGACCACGGTCTCGACCACGACCACCTCTTAGTCCTTCCATGACCTAGGCGTGCCTAGTGCAAGAAATAAATAAATTATGTGATGCAAAATAGAAAGCAGGAACCAATCAAGAAAACATTGGAATTAACAATAATTTACATTAATTAGCATACCCAATTCATACAATTAGCAAGTCATGGGGTAGTCATAAAAGTATAGCACACAGGTGCCATAAAAGTACTTTTAGTCACAGAAGACTAAAGTAAAGCTAGTGCCTCAGAAATAGGCCACACAGTCATGCAAAATACAATGGTCTCAGCACTTAGCATCACCCCTGCTAATTCTAGTAAAAAAGTCAAAAGAGGTCGATCAGTCTAGACCTAGTCCGCAGCAGGACTATCAGGAGGGACCTCCTCCTCAGGATCCTCCTCCGGATCCTCCTCAGAATCCTGGGCTACCCCCATAGCCTCATCAACTAGCCTAGTGGCATCAGCTACAATATCGGAACCCCGACTACGGACCTCCTCTCTCAGCCTAGTAAGCTGAGCCCTAGTGCTCCGGAGCTCCTCGTTAACCACAGCAGATGTGGCAACCTCGCCCTCAATCACCTCCTCAAGCTCGGTGACCCTCTCGCCCTGAGCGCTCACCATCTGTCGAAGCTCATCGACCTCAGCCTGTAAGTCTAAGTTGGCAGTCACCAACTGACGACGCTCGTCGTCCAAGGCCAGTACAACATGGTTTGGGTAAGCAAAGGTCACCCTACAAGCACATCGGGGATATCGGTCAGATGGGGAGTAGCGTACTCGAGCTTCCCCAGCCAAACCTCGATAAAAGATAGGCCTAGGAGGCGCTATATGACCATTAGCATGGCCATTCCCGTTAGCTGCCGTAACTCCATTTCTGTTGTCCATCCCTGCAACATAATAGCACCTTTTGGGTTAGAAATTTAAATCTCTATTTAGTTCCAATATCCTGCAATGCATGCCTAACCTAATCATTGGTTCATCCCAATTGTCACTTGAGGTAGGACTAACTTAGTTGCTAGCTCGCCTCAAGTATCACTTAGGGTATGACTAAATCATCCCATATCGAGTCTTAAGGGTAGAGTATCTAATATGTTTCCCATATAGATCTCTAACCTAGCGCTCTGATACCAACTGTGACGCCCCCACTTCTCCCTAAGGCGAACCAAAGGGTATCCGCGGAACGCCTGCCTAGCTCTCGCCAGGACTCAAGCAATTCCATTCAACTTATATCCGGACCACACAATACAAATCGATAACTTAGATGCAATAATTGCGGAAGTGTTCAAACTTAATAATAGTTATCCATTCTTCAAACCACCCGTCGATATACATAATACATTTCGTCCAAAGGTTACGTTTCCATACCAAAAGTACAATCCAAAGCCAAAGGCATAAACAAAAGTAATAGCAACCCTAAAACAAAAGCACATCAGGAGGGCTGCTCCATTTTACCTCCGAACTCAACCTGTTAAGGAAAACAAATCTACAGGGTGAGCAAAACGCTCGTGAGGCCAAGAACACACATGCAACCACATAGTTCAGATAACAAGCCCAATAACAATTCAGGTATTATCTTGCAAGTAATTAATAACACCAATAAACTGTAACCAGAAACAATTCAAGGATATAGAAGCTCTCAGGAGCTAAGTTCCACATTTGCCGATGCCGTCTATATATCTTTCCGTGATGACTCTCCGTCAACCGGATTGATATTTTCATATCCGTAGTTCACCACTTACTTCCCATCCGTCCACCATACACCCCTTCGGGCCCGCACTACATTTATAAGGCGATACTATACGAGTATGCCAAGCGAGATCTCTCAATAGATCAAGCTTATCATTTGAGTCTCATGGCTCACCGAGGTTCCCGACCAAGCCCATGCCGGCTCGAGTTCCAAGGTCGGCCTATGAGTTTGGGCATCCCCCATTTGTCATGTAAATGTCGAGGAGATTCACTCCATCGACGTATGCAATCATAGCATACCATTTCATGTATTCAAGCATTTGATAGGTTTAAGCAGACATTTCAAGTCATGTAAACCAAGCAAATCATGTTAAGCATGAGTCATTCGTTTCAAATGAGAACGAGTGCGATCAAGTACACACTCGACTCCATTTTGTCAAAATCAGTTAAGCTAAGCATGAAATCAGGTGAATCAAGCATGAATCAAGACTTTAGGGTTCAAGTAGGCATACACTTGACACTCACCAAGTTATGCAAGCAAGTAAATTGGAGGAAGAGTTCAAACTTCCACAGTAGGGTCCTCTTGGAGGTCCTCGTGCGTGCCTGAGCAAATAATAGTGAATTATCACCCATATCCCAAATATCGAGGAATAATTCGTTCACTGGTATTACTCTAGGAAATTCTGTGAAAATGAACCTCAATTACTCGTAAATCGAGGTTCGAGAGAGGTTTGATAACATTCAACAATATTTAAGTCTTTATCTAGGAAATCGGGGATAAAACGTTTAGATAATATCAAAAGAATAAAGAGTTCTTGAAAAACTCTATTTCCTTGAAAGTTGGAAAATTTTCAGTTTTGTTATGAATTTTTGAAAAATCGTAACTCACTCGGCATAAGTCAAGAATTGGAAAACTTTATACCGTTGAAAACCTCTTAGAAAGTACTGCAAGTTCCTAGAAGACACTTTTCCATGAATCGAAGTGAAAAGTGCTCAAAAATGAGCCTAAAGTTGCTGTTCCAAATCACCCAGGATTGAGCCGGGGTTGGTTTTTCGCTAACTTTGAAAATTCGGCAGAATTCACTCGTTGCAAACCAGCCCTTGAAATTTATAGCTCCATTAGAGATGCAAGTAAGGTTTAGGTCAGAACAAACGGATTGAGAATCGGAGTTTCGAGCACCAAGATATGGTAGCTCAAAGTTGGGAAAAATTCAAGACTGTTACAAAATTTCCAGATTTGGTTCCAACTTTGGACCTTTAGTTAAGTGCCGAAACGGACTTGGATTGACACCAAATTTTGCAGTATAATACTTCCATATGAAGGTTATCTCTCTATCAAATTTCACAGAAAAATACCCTCGGGAGGGGGGTTATTCAATCAACCAAAGTTTGGAAAAATCCTTAAGGCAATCTGTCCAAATCTAAGATTTTCAAAACGAGCAGTCGCCGTATTTTGATCATAACTCTCTCAATTTAACTCGGAATTGGGAATGGTTGATAGTGTTAGAAAATAAATTCATAGGGGTACAACTTCACAGAAGAAATCGTTCCAAGTTTCAGCATGTAACTGGTTCAAAATCAAGCCTCAAGTTGCAGCATCATCAAATCATTTCGGCAGAACGGAGAAACAGGACAGTCGACTTCAGATGAATGGTGTGGCTCACACACATGAAACCAGAATGTGCATTATACACCGTTGAAAATATGGAAACGTCTAGTTTCAAATGCCGCCAACGGCACTTGATTTCGACGTCGGAGTACGGAGTTATGGACGAAATACAACCACTGGTCTGGATTACGGCGAAACCGTTTTCCAGTTTACTAGTTTTTGAAATAAATTCGTTTGACCCATCAAAACTCAATATTTTTCAATGAAATTTTGTACACAACTACTACAACATATATAAAACATAATCAAGTCATTAAATCCTCAAATTTCTGCATTTAAGTGACCGAACAGACAGAGGTAAAATGGTCAAACTTGGCCATTTCTCTCAACGTGGTTTTCTAGCAGTTTTCCTTCAACAAATCCATAACTTAAACACTAATCTGATATCATAAACTTCATCAAGCACAAGATCAGCAACAACCCAAGAGTGGGAATTCATAGAGCCCACTTTTCCAATTTTTCCAACATCAAACACAAATCATATGCCGATTCAAACTTATAAGTGCAATTTAGCTTCCATAAGACAAGTTCAAGGCATTAGATTACTACCTACTTTGATGGCTGGTTTGGACAGATTTTTCGGCCCCTTTGAAGCTTGAAGAAACCGTGGATAGCTCCTTCCTTTTGCAGCTAGATGGACTTCCCAAGTATTGAGCTCGTTGTAGTTAAATTTTGAGAGAATTTGGTGGAAGTTTCATAGTGATTTGCATGGCTTTGGAAGAAAGAAATGGTGAAAGTCTTTGGTTGTTTCTCTGCAGTAGCTGGCCGACTATGAAGCTAGAAGAAAGGAAATAAATTGCGGTTCTGATGACTTCGCGTACGAAAGACGCTTGACGTCTATTATATTAATTACGTCAAATCAATTATAACTAGTGCCCTACGTGCGCGTTTTGTGTCCGATTTCTCTTACATTTGTTGCACTAGTGCACTAAACCTCTAGGGCACTTACATTTGTATAAATATTATTCATTTTTAATTGTCCCAAAATAATGGTCCAAAGTTCCTAAATTAAGCGCGTACGTGAAAACACGTATTTCCACTTTAGACGCAATAAAATTGAAACCTTTGAGAAATTCTTATAACGATCGTACCATTAACTATCACTTGAGTACTTAAACCTAAATTTACCTATTTTAGGACCATTGTATATGTCTCAAAATTTTGAGCTTATTGTACTCCCAATTGGCTAAAGTGTTTAGACACGTTTCCACTTTTTCGCTAAATAGGCTTATAAGAAAATACTTGTTTATTTATCTATGTTTTTATTTTATTATTTTTAAAATGAGATACTTTAGAAATATAACGAACTATAAAATCATGTACTTAGGTCTAATAGGCTAGAAAATATTATTCGTGGCAAAAATCCAAATAAATAATTATTTTAGCCAAAATTAGGGATTTTAAAATAATGGAATTTTCGAATCCTCACATCCTCTTCCCCTTAAGAAATTTCGTCCTCGAAATTTACCTTGATTGATGAACAAGTCTGGATACTTTTCTCGAATTGCTTTTTCGACCTCCCAAGTTACTTCCTCCAACCCATGGTTCTTCCAGAGGACCTTCACTAATGGTATCTGTTTATTCCTCAATTCCTTTACCTTCCTATCCAGAAGTTTAACCGGTTTCTCCTCATAGGTTAAAGTCTCATCAATCTCAACATTTTCCGGTTGTAAGACATGAGAAGGGTCCGGATGATATTTCTTAAGCATAGATACATGAAACACATTATGGATTCGAGATAAACTCGGCGGTAATTCCAACTTATAGGCTACACTCCCCACACGTTGGATGACCTTATAAGGCCCTACAAATCTTGGTTGTAATTTCTTTCCTTTTCCGGACTTCAACCTTGCTTTCAGAGGTGTAATCTTGAGAAATACCAAATCTCCTACATTAAACTCCAATTCTTTCCTCCGATTATCAGTATAACTCTTTTGGCGGCTCTGGGCAACCTGAATTCTTTGTCGTACCAACTTTACCTTTTCATTTGCTTCCTCAATCCAAGATACTGTGGTCGGATCTAAGACTTTCCGTTCACCTATTTCGTCCCAACAAATTGGAGACCTACATTTCCGACCATAGAGTGCCTCATACGGTGCCATCTGAATAGAAGAGTGGAAGCTATTGTTGTAGGCAAATTCCACTAAAGTTAAAAACTTACTCCAATTTTCTCCAAAGTCCAGAATACATGTCCTCAAGTGTTTGAATTGTCCTTTCCGACTATCCATCAGTCTGAGGATGATAAGTGGTACTAAAGTTCGACTTAGTCCCCAATACCTCCTGCATCTTTTGCCAGAATCTCGAAACAAATCTCGGATCCCGGTCGGACACAATACTCACAGGTATGCCATGCAACCTAATGATCTCATCCAAATACAATTTGGCCAACTTCTCCAAAGGTTACTTCATGTTAATCGGCAGAAAATGAGCCGATTTAGTCAATCTATCCACTATTACCCAAATTGCATCATGGCCTCTCTGTGCTCTTGGTAACCCCGATACAAAATCCATAGTGATATTCTCCCATTTCCACTCAGGTATTTCTAGGGGTTGCAAAAGTCCTGACGGTTTCTGATGTTCGGCTTTAACTTGTTGACAAATTAAACATGTTTGGACAAATTGGGCAATTTCCTTTTTCATGTTCTCCCACCAATACAAACTCTTCAAATCCTGGTACATTTTATTCCCTCCTGGATGTACCGTAAACTTTGATCGGTGTGCCTCTTCTAAGATTTCCTTTCTAAGCCCTTCATCCTTTGGCACAACTACGCGATTCTGAAACCTCAATATTCCATCTGACCCCAAATTAAAATCTGTCTTGTCTTCCATTTTACTCTTTTCCACCCATTTTTGCACTTCCATGTCCTTTTCTTGAAATTCCTTGATGCGTTCCAATAGAGTGGAAGTTACTATAATATTTCCCAAAATTACCTTCCTTGGTTCCAATCGAGGATTCCAGTAACTCACTTCCTCCAATAATTGAAACTCCTTAATCATCAATCCAGCCATTTGTACTTGACGACTCAAGGCATCGACCACTACATTAGCTTTCCCTGGATGGTACTTGATAGTACAATCATAGTCCTCTAAAAATTCCATCCATCTACGTTGCCTCAAATTCAGCTCCTTTTGAGAAAACAAGTATTTAAGGCTTTTGTGGTCTGTAAAAACCTCAAATGTTACTCCATACAAATAATGTCTCCATTTCTTCAAAGCAAAGACCACAGCCGCTAACTCCAAATCATGAGTCGGGTAATTCCCTTCATGTGGTTTCAATTTCCTAGAAGCATATGCTATTACTTCGCCATCTTGCATTAAAACACATCCCAGTCCTTCCTTAGAAGCATCTGTGTAAACCACAAAACTATCTTTTCCGTTTGGCAAAGCCAACACAGGTGCCCTTGTTAACCGTCTTTTCAATTCCTGAAAACTTTCCTCACACTTATGACTCCATATAAACTTCCCATTTTTCTTGGTCAATTCAGTCATGGGTCCAGCAATTTTCGAAAAATCCTGAATGAATCTCCGGTAATACCCTGCTAATCCAATGAAACTTCGAACCTCGGTAGGGTTTTCCGGTCGTTTCCATTTTGAAACAGCTTCAACTTTAGCTGGATCCACTTTAATCCCTTCCTTAGAAATTATGTGTCCCAAGAAAGTCACTTCTTTTAACCAAAATTCACACTTACTAAATTTAGCATACAATTGGTGCTCCCTTAAGGTCTGCAAAACAACTCTCAAGTGTTTCTCATGGTCTTGCACATTCTTAGAATACACTAATATGTCATCAATAAAGACCACCACAAATTGATCTAGATAAGGTTTAAAGATCCTATGCATTAGATCCATAAAAGCAGCAGGAGCATTCGTTAACCCAAATGGCATCACGACAAATTCAAAATGCCCATATCTCGAGTTAAAAGCAGTCTTGGGTATATCCTTCTCCAAGATCCTCAACTGATAATAACCCTGTCTCAAATCCAACTTAGAAAATACTACAGCCCCTTGTAGCTGGTCAAACAACTCATCAATGTGGGGCAGTGGGTATTTATTCTTAGTTGTAACATTATTTAAACCTCTATAGTCTATACATAGCCTCAAACTCCCGTCCTTTTTCTTAACAAACAAAACTGGGGCTCCCCACGGAGAATCACTCTCTTTAATAAAACCTCTTTCTAGCAAATCTTGCAGTTGCAATTTCAACTCCTTCAATTCGGCCGGAGCCATTCGACATGGCGTCCTAGAAATAGGGTTTACTCCCGGGGTTACATCAATGTTAAAGGCTGTAGACACCAAATTTTGGTGTAATTTCATTTGCTGTTTATTTTTAATTTTTTCATTTTAGTTTTATTCGATTTTTAGTTTTAGTTTCTAGTTTTATTTTTATTTTTAAGCTGTTAGCATAGAATCTCTTGGAAAATGAATGAAAATGAGAAAGTGAAAAGAAAAGAGGAGAGAAAAGAAAAAGAAAAAAAGAAAATTGCCCACAAAATATGTTTTATGTCTTCTAAATTCAATTTTTTGGCATTTTGGTTTATTTTTGTTAATTTATTTTGAAAAAAAAAGAAAGAAAAGAAAAAAATGATGAGAAATGATGAAAAATGAAAGAAAAGATCGAAAATGGTAATTTTGTTATTTTTAGTTTGTTTATTTCGATGTGTTTGTAATTAAAATTGTGGTTTTTATTATTATTTAGTTTTACTATTATTTTTGTTAAATAATTAAGGCGAAAAAAAAACAAAGAAACAAAAAAAAAAATCAATCAAAAAATCACAATTCCACTTCTGCCGGTTCCAATTCCCACTTCTCATTCCAGCACCTTCCATTTCTATTGTCGACCCAACCCCACTCACAATACCTCAATATATGCATTCCACTAACCACACACTACACTGGATACCATTTCCAATTCACCACAATATCACACGTCCATTTTCTTTTCTGCCGTGAGTTGCGAGTGGAGCGCAAGAGAGAGCCGAGCTTCCATTCCTTTTTTTTCTGTTCGAAAGCTAAAAAAAAAGGGAAGAGAGAGACTTGCGATTTAGCCTGTCTTCCATCCGTGAGCTGGAGAAGAGCTTGAGACCAGATTTCCCTCATCCAGCCGCAAGCCAGAGCAAGGGAGAGAGGGAGAGAGCTAGCGGTCTGCATTTTTCTGGACTGCCGAGGGGAGGAAAATAATTTCTGCTGCTAATCGTGTGTGTGTACTCCAAGCTGAGGTAATTTCTGGAATTAAATTGACTAGTTAAGGGTAGGAGGTGTTGACTATGGGCTTGCATGTGGTGGTTGTGTGGTTAGATGTTAGATTAAGTCACAGAAAAATCTGATGTTGAAGGAACTGTGGTTGCCGAGAGCTTAAGCTGGAAATTTGCAACTTTATTTGACCAACTCATGATAATCTGAGTTAGTTATGTGCTTAGCTAGCTGGAAACTAAATGATTATGCTATACGCGAGGGTAATCAGTTCGGATTAAACAAGAAAAGAAAATGAAACAGAAAACTGGTTGCATGCATGTCAACCGAGAGAATTGGATGAAATTCTGGTTAGATGTTTTTTTTTTATGACATCCGAAATTGGTTTTGGATTAAATCTGATGGGTAGCTGTTTGTTTGATCATGCATGTAGCTGAATACGGGTTGCATGTTGGTTTTAAGCCGTGACTAATAATTTGTGGCTGAAGGGAATTTTGATATATAAAAAATGTGAGTTGGACCTAAAGTGAGGAACCGAGAGCTTGCATGTTGTTTTGCAGCTTGTGATTCTAGTATAACAGAAATTTATGTTGGTAAGGCATAAAAATCGTTAGCTTTATGTGTCAAGTGAAGGTTAGTTGCAGCAATTATTTCTACGTTTTGAGTTCCTTCCTATGTCTTTGCTTGTTCGATTGTCAAAATTTTGTTTGTTTAGTTCTAAGTTCGGATGTTATATCAAGAAAACTTGGTTAAGGTATGTGATTGGGTCTGAATTTGGTGTTGGAAGTTGGAACAAAATTGCAGCAACAAGATTGGAGCTGTTTGTTTTATTGCCGCAATGATCATTTGATTGGTTACTAAGGTTCCTGTTATGTGCAAGTTTCAGTTTTGTTTGTTAATTGGTGTATCCTGAGCATGTTTGCCACGGGCCTTTTCTCTTGCATCTTTGCTGCAGTTTTTCATAACTAGTTGTCCTTTTGAATGTGCTAAAAATGTTACGGTTCCCCCTTGTTTCACGGTTTGAACTTTGATGAATCTGGTTTCATCATTGTCTCATGGCCAAATAGGAGGAAAGTTGCAGGTGCATGCCTTTTGGTTTGTGTTTTAAATTCAGTATTCAACCTCATTAGAATGATTAGATTTGGCGTTTAAATTACTTGGCTTCTAACGAAGTGGATAACGCTGATTTTTCTGTGCTTGGTCAAGAAACCAAGGAAATTGCAGCAGTTTTATATCCAGTGCTGCACGCTTTCTCTACCTGAATTTTGTGCTTCAAATCCTAAAGTTTTGTGTTGCAAAGTGAGATGATTAGGTGGTTGTCTTGTTGTTTTAGTTCATATTGAATTTGAGTGTGTTTAGGAGCTGTGGAAAGCTTTGCGGATAAGAATTGCCGAAAAACTTTGCTGCACTTTCCTTTTCTCTGTCGATCAAAAATCAGATTTGTCATCTTAATCCTGCAAACAAAATTTCATGTTTTGATTTGGGTCAATAATTTCTGGTTTGGTGAACTTGTTTGTATGATGAAATGGATGTATTTGCTGCTAAAAATTGCTGAAGTTTTGGAAACAAAAAGGGCAGCAGCATGCGTTGGTTCTTGATTTGCAGAAGCTTGTTTTGTAGCTTTGAATGAAAACCTGCATGAAACTTTTCCAACAAGTGCATTATTTAGACATGTTCAGCCATGTTTTGATTGGAATTTGTTTCAAAGCGTGGCATAAATTTGGTTTGCTGAGATTACGTGAAGTTGCAGCAGCTTTCTTTCTTCAAATGTTTGCATATGTTCCAGATTTCTGCACTCTTTTCCCTCTGAACCTTATGCTGAATGTAGGAGTTTAAGGTTAAAGCTGGGAAAAACATTTGATGATCTTGCTTCTTTGATCTAAGTTTTAGTTTGTTAAGCCATTAGCTGAGTCGGTTTAGCAAACAATGGGTTTTGTGCATTTTTCTGGTATGAAACATGCCTGGTTTGGAGATGCAAGAGTTGCGGCAGAAATTGCAGAAGAGCTTCTACGTTGTTTGCATGAGTCTGCATGAATATGACTTCCAAAAATTGCCTCTAAACCCCCTCAAGTTTTACCTTATGCTTTTATGACCCACAAATTTGAGAAAACTAATCAATTGGGTCCCTGTGATTTTTGCAGCAATGCATTATGGCCCGAGGTCATTCCATGTTCTTGAAATTGAGTCCTAAAGTATTTGCAACCTGAACTATTATTAGCCTTTCTCTTTGCCCTTGGACCCTTGAAGTTCTTAAAAGTGTTTGATTAAGCTTGAATGCTTGGTTAGTGTTTACAATTGAGTCTTTGGCAGCACTAATATTTCAATTCAATTGCTTGTTTGCCTTCATTGGTTATCATGTTTTGCTAAGGTGATGCTTAATGCATGGATTGTGAAACTTGGTGTCTAAATGAGCTTGTGTTCGCCTATCTTCTTGAATTTTCTGAAATAAATTGGCTTTGGCCTTTTTCTTACTCTTGGACTTTCAAATTTTCTAAAATGTTTTAATTGGCTTTAAATGCTTGATGAATGCTTGCAATTGGGTCCTTGGTGGATCCCTTTATTGGAAATTATGTATTATTTTGATTTCATTTAAATTGCAATTAGGAGAGATTTGGTGACTTTGTTATACTTTACTATTTGAGGTACCGTGACCTTTTTATTGTTTTGAAGCCATTTTTCTTCCATTTGGACACCATTCAAAGGGGGCGGTATAATTTCTTTTATCCCTTTTTGTGTCTCTCCTATGTGAACCAACGTGCTACGTGAGAAATTTGCATGTCTACTTGCTTTCCTAGCCGCTCATTATTTCATTTCATTTATTTCATTTACTTTCGATTTCTATTAATGGGGTATGTGTACACCTCTTGGCTTGTAATAGATAGGGCGTAGCAAGTAATTTGGTCCATTTTCCCTTTCCCCTTTGTTTTAGCTAGCAAATGTAATAGTTAGGGCTTTAACCGTCTTATTTGTCTTGCATGCTTAGTTACTATGTGTTAATTTGCTTTGTTAGGTCTTTGCATCTAGTCGAGCATGCTAAGTGTTATGTGCTATATGTTTATGAGTGTTTTGGCATGTCTACTCGCTTTTCATAACCTGAATGAGTGTGATGGATGAATGTACGTCACCACACTAGTCCAACGCTAGTTGTGGTTCATCTTTTTCACTAATCTAATGATAGTAGGATGTCATAGAAAGAGTTAGTCCAATGCTAGACCCAATAGGTTCTTTTTTTTCCTTTTTCATTAAGTGCATGATCACCACATATCACGCATTTTTCTTTAGTTTATCATTTGGCATGTTCCTCAAACACCTTCCCCTTCACTTTAGGACTTGCATCTCATGCTAGTTAGGGTTCATTTGCGTGAAAACCCCCTTGGGTAAGGGAAACGAGCGAGTGTGGCTTCAAAATAGCCTTAGCACGCTAGTTTTTCCTTCTAATCAAAGGAAAATTAAAATCACAAAAACTAGAGGTCATTCCCGTACCCGACCTGATGCATTCCTCTAAGTTCATGCATTTTCATATCATTTTCTCACTATTTTCCTCACTAATTATATATTTTAAATCCACATGTCATATTCACACACTTATTCACTTTCTTTACTTTTCACTTCACACATTGCACCTATTTTACTTATATATTTACTATTTTCATTCACTTGCACACGAGCATTTATATTTTTATTCATTTGCACACAAACACTTTCAAATTGCACACATGCACTTTTTTCTACACTTTGCACACTTACACTCTCATTTGAGTCCTCATTTGCATCATTCATGATTTTCTATGAGGACTTTCCTTATTGGCCGTCACGACTCGTGTGAATGGGACCAAAAGCCTCATAAGAAACATTTCTTAGACTTAGGATTGCATTTCTCATTCATTAGTCAAATCCAATTTGCAATACATACTTTGGGTAGAAAATATAGGAAAATAAGGGTTAAATCACGCAACTAGCCTTGGCTAGGTCGAAGGGGTGCCTTGGATTTTTATCCTTGCCTTCCCCTTCGTCAAATGTGACTCCCGAACCTTTTTCTTTGTTTTACGTGGACTAGGAGTCGTTTAAAAAGGGTTTTCTTACTTTTTTCTTTAAAAATTTCATTTTTTGGGTGACTTGGTACACCCTAACTCTATACCAAGTGGCGACTCCATTTTTCATATAAAAAACCCTTTTTGAACTATTTTTCTTGGGTCAAATCGTCGCATTTTCAAAAGTCCCATTTAGACCCATTTTTATTTTTATCAAAAAATTCATTTTTTTTCCAAACTAATAAAATCCCAAAAACAAATCATTTTATTTTTTCCAAAAAAAGTGGGGCGCGACAGTTGGCGACTCCACTGGGGACTTCCTAAGTGGGTCCAAACATTTGATTTAGCCATTCTTTTCCTTTTTTCTACCCTTTTTATGTATAGCATTTGGATATTAGGATTGCATTTTCCCTTTCTAGGACTTTTTGCCACGTACGCGCATATCAAACTACTCCCTCACTCACGTATGTATGATTGGATGATTGGATGTATGATTGTACTTGCTTTATCTCGCGCTTTGCATTTGCATTTTGGGGGGGGTGTGTGTCACCCTTAGAGCCACGCGTTGGTTCTCGATCCCTCCCCTCCAAAACGTGCACTATCATACGCGCATACGCTTTACTATTCATCCCCCTTTATTTTTTTTTAGTGGCTTGTCACGCCACTCCACCCTATTAGGATTAGGAGACCCACTTGGACGTGTGATCGTGACACGACGTGTGCGTAGCACGATCCAATGGGTCACTCAATCTTCCGCTTTAAACTTTGGGTTGATAACCTTTAGTTTTTAGTCGAAGGTTGAGGGTTTTTTATAGATTCACTCAAACATGCAGCCGTAACACGACGTGTGCGTAGCGGTGTTTGGGGAATCGCTCGAGCCACCGACAAAGGGCCTTGGGAGTGATGACCCTTGGCCACGAGTCTGAAGGCTTGGGGACCTGAGCTTATCGAGTTAGATGCATTAGTGAACCCCAACCTCATGCATTCATGTAGTTCACCTAAGGTAGAGTCTGCCTTACCCTATTAGGGACACCACTCACGAGGGGAGGGATCCCACCCTTCTCCTTATTTATTTTTCCTGCTTTTTATATCATTTAACTGTCCAACGTGTTATGTGTTAAACTAACTTTCTTTGTCTCTCGCCTTTGCATTCACAAACATTAGGAAATAAGGGGTCTGGCGTGACCTTCTTTTAGAGCCTACCGTTATAGATAGCTATTACATGTTTAACAATTATAGTATATACCATTTTAGGCCTACCCTGGCAAACAAAGGCCTCCTTAGGTCACGTCTCATTTCAAATTGCATTTTTCCTTGCTTTGATAAGAATGGCATCATGCATCTACCTTAGAAGGGAATGCCACGTAGGGAATCCCATTTTAGAAATAAACCACCCCATGTCTCGGATATATAATCCAATGAGACCTGCACGTTTACCTTTCTCGTACCATCCAAAGGGGTAGTGCACAAGGTAAGGTAAGGATCCGATCCTTTTGAAGAGAATAAAGCAACTTTTGCACATTAGGATATGAGCGTCTAGGAATCACTTTTTGGCCATTTTTTATCAAAATTGGTAAAATTCCCTTGCGTAAAGGACGTTAATTGGAAGAAATTCACAAATAATTCCTTTATCGTTGAGACAATTAATAAATTGAGGCCAAATCGTGATTTTAGAAGGCTCATAGACTATTTTTTTGAAACCACCAATGGCCGAACGATTCAGTCGATCCGTTTTGTCAATTAATTTTGAATGAACCATCATTTTACCAATTTACCCTTTTTAGGGTCATTCGGTCTACTTTTGAATAAATCAATTTCATTTGACCAATTTACCCTTTTTAGGGTCATCTGGTCGATTTTTGA
>NW_020863816.1:0-23187 GCF_003713205.1 Coffea eugenioides
TTAACTCCATAATTCACCAACTAGTTGTAAAAAAAAATATATTGCGTGCATCGCACTAGCGGGCCCCACATCGATAATGCGTTTCAAATTTAACGTCCACTAACTCATACTAGAAAAATGAATTTAAAACTGTACTTGCTTGTAAAAATAAATAGAAATTTTAATATTTTCAAGGAAAGTATAAAATGTAGGCAAAGAAATTAAATAATCCTTGATCAATTGCCGCCTCAACCGTACTTCCAACACATACACGTATATACTTATCGTTCACCCAAATACACGTAATATCAAAACCTTCCTTTGTTGAAAACAAATGGTTAACACATTTTCACTTAACAAGGGAAAGAGAGAATAAATAAAAGGCTAAGAAAATGTGACAATATTAGGATTCTCACACTCTTTCCCCCTTAAAGAAATTTATTCATCGAAATTTTCCTATCACAATCTAAAGTCACCAATGGCTTTTACCTTCTACGCCTCGGAAGAAACGAGGATTTTCATTCCAGTCCCTTCTCTATTTGACTGTCCAGGGTCGGTCTCGGTTGGTTGCTGGGTTCCTTTCTTTTCACGCAATTGAACCGGGCAATTAGCAATGCGATGCTTGGCGCTCCCACAGCGCAGACATCTTCCCTCCTTTTTCCAACAACCTACCTCCAGATGGTTGGCTTTTCTGCAATAGCCACAAAATGGTAAAGGGATTGAGGTTTGATTTCCTTGTGAGACACCTCTCAGTTATCCTTCTCCACTTGGGTTTCCTCCCGGAGTATCCTCCCTAAGCGTCTCCAAAATTTTCACACCACCTGCTCCACGACCCATCTTAGCAAACGGCTTACCCCGCTCACCATGTTCTGGCCTTTGACGTTTACGAGGTACACCCCTTTTCTTTGCAGGAAAGAGCATCACTTGTGGCCTGGCAATTTCTGTCCTTTGAGCTTCCTCCAGAACCTCCATACGAGTAATGCTTTGTGCCCTTGCTAAGGCCTCCTCAGAAATCCCTTCATATTTCCTTTTTAGCTCTAAGTTCTTGTGTAAGAGCTCGATTTTCTCCGAATACTCGTGCTTCCACCGCCCTTCCCAGTACTCGGCTAATCTCCTTTGGACCTCTATTTCGTCTCGAAGAACTGCGATTTCCTTATAAATATCAACCCAATGTGCCATCTCATGGAGTCGCTGGAACTCAGATGATAGCCTGTCGGGTTAAACAATGGGTCATAATAAATTTCTAAGTACAAGTGGCACTCTCGGTCCTTGTCTTTGTTCAGATGTTGTTTCCCTTTCTTCTCTTGGCTCTTGGGCTCGCTTACTCCCCCTGCCACGACTACGTCTTCCCTCCATATTATTTTCTCCCCCTCTCTCTTTTCTCTTTTTTTTTTCCAAAAGGTACTTTAATAAGCAAACGAAGTAAATTGACTAAAATAGCAAGATCTAACGCGCCAAATACACAGAGAAATATATACACAAAGAGACATATCACTTTAGACAGGTAGTCAAAGTAGGCAGATAGTCAAAAGCAGTTAACATTACACGTGTAAATATTAGCATACCACAAACAAAAGTCATGGAATGACAATCCAAGGGCAAATGAAAAGAAAAGGCGATATCGTCCCGGTCTCAATTAAATAATCCCGTCCGGTCTCTCACGTCACTTACCATCCAAACTAGATGTCCATTGACCTCTTGTACTCATTCTGGCCAAACAAAACCTATTCATGCTCCCAAAATCTAAATCTCCAAGTCATACAAGTACAAAATCAAGTCATACGAGTTTTTTCTTTGTTTTCCTTCATCATTTACTAAACATCCTAGATTTTAAGGCAAAGGTCAAAGGGTATTTCTCCACCAATCAAATTTAAGCTTAGGAAGATCTAAGATGTTTCAAGGCTACTAATATCTTATTTTGCTAAATCTCACACTATTGCCCCAATAACTTTAAATCTTTGCAATTAACTCCATAGTTCACCAACTAGTTGTAAAAAAAAATATATTGCGTGCATCGCACTAGCGGGCCCCACATTGATAATGCGTTTCAAATTTAACGTCCACTAACTCATACTACAAAAATGAATTTAAAACTGTATTTGCTTGTAAAAATACATAGAAATTTTAATATTTTCAAGGAAAGTATAAAATGTAGGCAAAGAAATAAAATAATCCTAGTTCAATTGCCGCGCTCAACCGTACGTCCAACATATACACGTATATACATATCGTTCACCCAAATACACGTAATATCAAAACCTTCCTTTGTTGAAAACAAATGGTTAACACATTTTCACTTAACAAGGGGAAGTGAGAATAAACAAAAGGCTAAGAAAATGTGAAAATTTTAGGGTTCTCACACTCTCTCCCCCTTAAAGAAATTTCGTCCTCGAAATTTTCCTATCACAATCTAAAGTTCACCAATGGCTTGTACCTTCTACGCCTCGGAAGAAACAAGGATTCTTACATTCCAGTCCCTCTCTATTGACTGTCCAGGTCGGTTCGGTTGGTGTGGGATTCCGTTTCTTTTCACCCAATTAACCGGGCAATTAGGCACTGCGATGCTTGGGCCCCACAAGCGTCAGACCATACTTCCCTCCTTTTTTCCAACAACCTACCTTCCAGATGGTTGGCGTTTTCGTGCATAGCCACAAAATGTAAAGGGATTGATGGTTATGATTTCCTTGTGAGAACCTCTCAGTTATCCTTCTCCACTTTGGTTCTCCTCCGGAGTAGTTCCTCACTAAGCGTCTCCAAAAATTGTTACACCACCTGCTCCACGACCCATCTAGCAAAACGGCTTACCCCGCTCACCTTTTCTGGCCTTGACGTTTACGAGGTACACCCTTTTCTTTGCAAGAGAAAGAGCATCACTTGGTGCCTGCAAATTTCTGGTCCTTTTAGCTTACCTCCAGAACCTCCATACGAGTTGAATGCTCTTTGTGCCCTTGCCTAAGCCTCCACAGAAACTCCCTGTTCATATTTCCTTTTTAGCTCTAAATTCTTGTGTAAGAAGCTCGATTTCTCCGAAATATTCGTGCTATCCACCCACCCTTCCCAGTAACTCGGCTAATCTCTATTGGACCTCTATTTCGTCTCGAAGAACTGCGATTTTCCTTATACTATACAACCCCAATGGTAGCCATCTCATGGAAGTGCGCTGGAACCAGATGTCCTGTCGGGTAAACCAATGGGTCATAATAAAATTCATTACAGTACAAGTTGGCACTCATCGATCTCTTTGTCTTTGTTCAGCTGTTGTTTCCACTTTTTCTCTTGGCCTGGCTCGCTACTCCCCCACTGCCACGGACTACGTCTTCCCTCCATCTTATTTTCTCCCCCTCTCTCTTTCTCTTCTTTTTTTTTTCCAAAGGTCTACTTTAATAAGCAAACGAAGTAAAATTGACATTAAATAGCGATCTAACGCGCCAAATACACAGGAAATATATCACACAAAGAAGACATATCAACTTTTAGACAGGTAACGTCAAAGTAGGAGCAGAATAGTCACAAAGCAGTTAACATTACAGCGTGGTAAATATTAGCATAACCCACAAACCAAAAGTCATGGAATGACGAATCAGGGCAAAATGAAAAAGAAAAGGCGATATCGTCCCGGTCTCAATTAAATAATCCCGTCCGGTCTCTCACGTCACTTACCATCCAAACTAGATGTCCATTGACCTTTTGTACTCATTCTGGCCAAACAAAACCTATTCATGCTCCCAAAATCTAAATCTCTAAGTCATACAAGTACAAAATCAAGTCATACGAGTTTTTTCTTTGTTTTCCTTCTCATTTACTAACATCCTAGATATGTTTAAGCAAAAGGTCAAAGCGTTATTTTTTCCTCCACCAATTCCATTTAAAGCTTAGGAAAGATCTAGATGTTTCAAGGTTACTATATCTATTCTTGGCTAATCTCACACTAATAGGCCCCAATAACTTTTAAATCTATTGCAATTACACTCCATAATTCACCAAATAGTTGTAAAAAAAAATATATTGCGTGCATCGCACTAGCGGGCCCCACATCGATAATGCGTTTCAAATTTAACGTCCACTAACTCATACTAGAAAAATGAATTTAAAACTGTATTTGCTTGTAAAAATACATAGAAATTTTAATATTTTCAAGGAAAGTATAAAATGTAGGCAAAGAAATTAAATAATCCTAGTTCAATTGCCGGCTCAACCGTACTTCCAACACATACACGTATATACTTATCGTTCACCCAAATACACGTAATATCAAAACCTTCCTTTGTTGAAAACAAATGGTTAACACATTTTCACTTAACAAGGGAAAGAGAGAATAAATAAAAGGCTAAGAAAATGTGACAATATTAGGATTCTCACACTCTTTCCCCCTTAAAGAAATTTATTCATCGAAATTTTCCTATCACAATCTAAAGTCACCAATGGCTTTTACCTTCTACGCCTCGGAAGAAACAAGGATCTTCATTCCAGTCCCTTCTCTATTTGACTGTCCAGGGTCGGTCTCGGTTGGTTGTTGGGTTCCTTTCTTTTCACGCAATTGAACCGGGCAATTAGCAATGCGATGCTTGGCGCTCCCACAGCGCAGACATCTTCCCTCCTTTTTCCAACAACCTACCTCCAGATGGTTGGCTTTTCTGCAATAGCCACAAAATGGTAAAGGGATTGAGGTTTGATTTCCTTGTGAGACACCTCTCAGTTATCCTTCTCCACTTGGGTTTCCTCCCGGAGTATCCTCCCTAAGCGTCTCCAAAATTTTCACACCACCTGCTCCACGACCCATCTTAGCAAACGGCTTACCCCGCTCACCATGTTCTGGCCTTTGACGTTTACGAGGTACACCCCTTTTCTTTGCAGGAAAGAGCATCACTTGTGGCCTGGCAATTTCTGTCCTTTGAGCTTCCTCCAGAACCTCCATACGAGTAATGCTTTGTGCCCTTGCTAAGGCCTCCTCAGAAATCCCTTCATATTTCCTTTTTAGCTCTAAGTTCTTGTGTAAGAGCTCGATTTTCTCCGAATACTCGTGCTTCCACCGCCCTTCCCAGTACTCGGCTAATCTCCTTTGGACCTCTATTTCGTCTCGAAGAACTGCGATTTCCTTATAAATATCAACCCAATGTGCCATCTCATGGAGTCGCTGGAACTCAGATGATAGCCTGTCGGGTTAAACAATGGGTCATAATAAATTTCTAAGTACAAGTGGCACTCTCGGTCCTTGTCTTTGTTCAGATGTTGTTTCCCTTTCTTCTCTTGGCTCTTGGGCTCGCTTACTCCCCCTGCCACGACTACGTCTTCCCTCCATATTATTTTCTCCCCCTCTCTCTTTTCTCTTTTTTTTTTCCAAAAGGTACTTTAATAAGCAAACGAAGTAAATTGACTAAAATAGCAAGATCTAACGCGCCAAATACACAGAGAAATATATACACAAAGAGACATATCACTTTAGACAGGTAGTCAAAGTAGGCAGATAGTCAAAAGCAGTTAACATTACACGTGTAAATATTAGCATACCACAAACAAAAGTCATGGAATGACAATCCAAGGGCAAATCAAAAGAAAAGGCGATATCGTCCCGGTCTCAATTAAATAATCCCGTCCGGTCTCTCACGTCACTTACCATCCAAACTAGATGTCCATTGACCTCTTGTACCTCTTGTACTCATTCTGGCCAAACAAAACCTATTCATGCTCCCAAAATCTAAATCTCTAAGTCATACAAGTACAAAATCAAGTCATACGAGTTTTTTCTTTGTTTTCCTTCTCATTTACTAACATCCTAGATATTTAAGCAAAGGTCAAAGGTTATTTTTCCTCCACCAATCAAATTTAAGCTTAGGAAGATCTTAGATGTTTCAAGGTTACTAATATCTTATTTTGCTAAATCTCACACTATGGCCCCAATAACTTTAAATCTTTGCAATTAACTCCATAATTCACCAACTAGTTGTAAAAAAAAAAATATTGCGTGCATCGCACTAGCGGGCCCCACATCGATAATGCGTTTCAAATTTAACGTCCACTAACTCATACTAGAAAAATAAATTTAAAACTGTACTTGCTTGTAAAAATACATAGAAATTTTAATATTTTCAAGGAAAGTATAAAATGTAGGCAAAGAAATTAAATAATCCTAGTTCAATTGCCGGCTCAACCGTACTTCCAACACATACACGTATATACTTATCGTTCACCCAAATACACGTAATATCAAAACCTTCCTTTGTTGAATACAAATGGTTAACACATTTTCACTTAACAAGGGAAAGAGAGAATAAATAAAAGGCTAAGAAAATGTGACAATATTAGGATTCTCACACTCTTTCCCCCTTAAAGAAATTTCTTCATCGAAATTTTCCTATCACAATCTAAAGTCACCAACGGCTTTTACCTTCTACGTCTCGGAAGAAACGAGGATCTTCATTCCAGTCCCTTCTCTATTTGACGGTCCAGGGTCGGTCTCGGTTGGTTGCTGGGTTCCTTTCTTTTCACGCAATTGAACCGGGCAATTAGCAATGCGATGCTTGGCGCTCCCACAGCGCAGACATCTTCCCTCCTTTTTCCAACAACCTACCTCCAGATGGTTGGCTTTTCTGCAATAGCCACAAAATGGGAAAGGGATTGAGGTTTGATTTCCTTGTGAGACACCTCTCAGTTATCCTTCTCCACTTGGGTTTCCTCCCGGAGTATCCTCCCTAAGCGTCTCCAAAATTTTCACACCACCTGCTCCACGACCCATCTTAGCAAACGGCTTACCCCGCTCACCATGTTCTGGCCTTTGACGTTTACGAGGTACACCCCTTTTCTTTGCAGGAAAGAGCTTCACTTGTGGCCTGGCAATTTCTGTCCTTTGAGCTTCCTCCAGAACCTCCATACGAGTAATGCTTTGTGCCCTTGCTAAGGCCTCCTCAGAAATCCTTTCATATTTCCTTTTTAGCTCTAAGTTCTTGTGTAAGAGCTCGATTTTCTCCGAATACTCGAGCTTCCACCGCCCTTCCCAGTACTCGGCTAATCTCCTTTGGACCTCTATTTCGTCTCGAAGAACTGCGATTTCCTTATACATATCAACCCAATGTGCCATCTCATGGAGTCGCTGGAACTCAGATGATAGCCTGTCGGGTTAAACAATGGGTCATAATAAATTTCTAAGTACAAGTGGCACTCTCGGTCCTTGTCTTTGTTCAGCTGTTGTTTCCCTTTCTTCTCTTGGATCTTGGGCTCGCTTACTCCCCCTGCCACGACTACGTCTTCCCTCCATATTATTTTCTCCCCCTCTCTCTTTTCTCTTTTTTTTTCCAAAAGGTACTTTAATTAGCAAACGAAGTAAATTGACTAAAATAGCCAGATCTAACGCGCCAAATACACAGAGAAATATATACACAAAGAGACATATCACTTTTGACAGGTAGTCAAAGTAGGCAGATAGTCAAAAGCAGTCAACATTACACGTGTAAATATTAGCATACCACAAACAAAAGTCATGGAATGACAATCCAAGGGCAAATCAAAAGAAAAGGCGATATCGTCCCGGTCTCAATTAAATAATCCCGTCCGGTCTCTCACGTCACTTACCATCCAAACTAGATGTCCATTGACCTCTTGTACTCATTCTGGCCAAACAAAACCTATTCATGCTCCCAAAATCTAAATCTCCAAGTCATACAAGTACAAAATCAAGTCATACGAGTTTTTTCTTTGTTTTCCTTCTCATTTACTAACATCCTAGATATTTAAGCAAAGGTCAAAGGTTATTTTTCCTCCACAATCAATTTAAGCTTAGGAAGATTCTTAGATGTTTCAGTTACTTAATAGGCTTATTTTGCTAAATCTCACACTATGGCCCCAATAACTTTAAATCTTTGCAATTAACTCATAATTCACAACTAGTTGTAAAAAAAATTATATTGCGTGCATCGCACGCGGGCCCCACATCGATAATGCGTTTCAAATTTAACGCCACTAACTCAATACTAGAAAATGAATTAAAACGTACTTGCTTGTTAAAATAAATTAAAATTTATATTTTCAAAGGGAAGTATAAAATGTAGGCAAAAGAATTAAATAATCCTTGATCAATTGCCGGCTCAACCGTACTTCAACACCATACACGTATATACTTATGTTCACCCAAATACACGTAATATCAAAACCTTCCTTTGTGAAAACAATGGTTAACACATTTTCACTTAAAACAAGGGAAAGTGAGAATAAACAAAAGGCTAAGAAAATGTGACAATTTTAGGGTTCTCACACTCTCTCCCCCTTAAAGAAATTTCTTCATCGAAATTTTCCTATCACAATCTAAAGTAACCAATGGCTTTTACCTTCTACGTCTCGGAAGAAACGAGGATCTTCATTCCAGTCCCTTCTCTATATGACGGTCTAGGGTCGGTCTCGGTTGGTAGCTGGATTCCTTTCTTTTCACGCAATTGAACCGGGCAATTAGCAATGCGATGCTTGGCGCTCCCACAGCGCAGACATCTTCCCCCCGTTTTCCAACAACCTACCTCCAGATGGTTGGCTTTTCTGCAATAGCCACAAAATGGGAAAGGGATTGAGGTTTGATCTCCTTGTGAGACACCTCTCAGTTATCCTTCTCCACTTGGGTTTCCTCCCGGAGTATCCTCCCAAAGCGTCTCCAAAATTTTCACACCACCCGCTCCACGACCCATCTTAGCAAATGGCTTACCCCACTCACCCTGTTCTGGACTTTGACGTTTACGAGATACACCCTTTTCTTTGCAGGAAAGAGCTTCACTTGTGGCCTGGCAATTTCTGTCCTTTGAGCTTCCTCCGGAACCTCCATAGGAGTAATACTTTGTGCCCTTGCTAAGGCCTCCTCAGAAATCCCTTCATATTTCCTTTTTAGCTCTAAGTTCTTGTGTAAGAGCTCAATTTTCTCCGAATACTCGTGCTTCCACCGCCCTTCCCAGTACTCGGCTAATCTCCTTTGGACCTCTATTTCGTCTCGAAAAACCGCGATTTCCTTATACTTATCAACCCAATGTGCCATCTCATGGAGTCGCTGGAACTCAGATGATAGCCTGCCGGGTAAAACAATGGGTCATAATAAATTTCTAAGTACAAGTGGCACTCTCGGTCCTTGTCTTTGTTCAGCTGTTGTTTCCTTTTCTTCTCTTGGCTCTTGAGCTCGCTTACTCCCCCGGCCACGACTACGTCTTCCCTCCATATTATTTTCTCCCCCTCTCTCTTTTCACTTTTTTTTTCCACAAGGTACTTTAATAAGCAAACGAAGTAAATTGACTAAAATAGAAAGATCTAACGCACCAAATACACAGAGAAACATATACACAAAGAGACATATCACTTTAGACAGGTAGTCAAAGCAGGCAGATAGTCAAAAGCAGTCAACATTACACGTGTACATATTAACATACCACAAACAAAAGTCATGGAATGACAATCCAAGGGCAAATCAAAAGAAAAGGCGATATCGTCCCAGTCTCAATTAAATAATCGCGTCCGGTCTCTCACGTCACTTGCCATCCAAACTAGATGTCCATTGACCTCTTGTACTCCTTCTGGCCAAACAAAGCCTAATCATGTTCCCAAAATTCAAATCTCCAAGGTCATACAGTACAAATCAAGTCATACGAGTTTTTTCTTTGATTTTCCTTCTCATTTTACTAACATCTCCTAGTATTTAAGCAAAGGTCAAAGTTATTTTTTCTCCACCAATCAAATTTAACTTTAGGAAGATCTTAGATGTTTCAGGTTATAATATCTTATTTTGCTAAATCTCACACTATGCCCCAATAACTTTAATCGTTTTGATTAACTCCATTAATTCACCAACTAGTTGTAAAAAAAAATATTGCGTGCATCGCACTAGCGGCCCACATCGATATGCGTTTCAAAGTTAACGGCACTAAATCATACTAGAATGAATTTAAAACTTTACTGTGCTTGTAAAAATACATAGAAATTTTAATATTTTCAAGGAAAGTATAAAATGTAGGCAAAGAAATTAAATAATCCTAGTTCAATTGCCGGCTCAACCGTACTTCCAACACATACACGTATATACTTATCGTTCACCCAAATACACGTAATATCAAAACCTTCCTTTGTTGAAGACAAATGGTTAACACATTTTCACTTAACAAGGGAAAGAGAGAATAAATAAAAGGCTAAGAAAATGTGACAATATTAGGATTCTCACACTCTTTCCTTCTTAAAGAAATTTCTTCATCGAAATTTTCCTATCACAATCTAAAGTCACCAATGGCTTTTACCTTCTACGTCTCGGAAGAAACGAGGATTTTCATTCCAGTCCCTTCTCTATTTGACGGTCCAGGGTCGGTCTCGGTTGGTTGCTGGGTTCCTTTCTTTTCACGCAATTGAACCGGGCAATTAGCAATGCGATGCTTGGCGCTCCCACAGCGCAGACATCTTCCCTCATTTTTCCAACAACCTACCTCCAGATGGTTGGCTTTTCTGCAATAGCCACAAAATGGGAAAGGGATTGAGGTTTGATTTCCTTGAGAGACACCTCTCAGTTATTCTTCTCCACTTGGGTTTTCTCTCGGAGTATCCTCCCTAAGCGTCTCCAAAATTTTAACATCACCTGCTCTACGACCCATCGTATCAAACGGCTTACCCCGCTCACCCTGTTCTGGCCTTTGACGTTTACGAGGTACACCCCTTTTCTTTGCAGGAAAGAGCTTCACTTGTGGCCTGGCAATTTCTGTCCTTTGAACTTCCTCCAGAACCTCCATACGAGTAATACTTTGTGCCCTTGCTAAGGGCTCCTCAGAAATCCCTTCATATTTCCTTTTTTGCTCTAAGTTCTTGTGTAAGAGCTCAATTTTCTCCGAATACTCGTGCTTCCACCGCCCTTCCCAGTACTCGGCTAATCTCCTTTGGACCTCTATTTCGTCTCGAAGAACCGCGATTTCCTTATACATATCAACCCAATGTGCCATCTCACAGAGTCGCTGGAACTCAGATGACAGCCTGTCGTGTAAAACAATGGGTCATAATAAATTCCTAAATACAAGTGGCTCTCTCGGTCCTTGTCTTTGTTCAGCTGTTGTTTCCTTTTCTTCTCTTGGCTCTTGGGCTCGCTTACTCCCCCTGCCACGACTACGTCTTCCCTCCATATTATTTTCTCCCCCTATCTCTTTTCTCTTTTTTTTTTCCAAAAGGTACTTTAATAAGCAAACGAAGTAAATTGACTAAAATAGCAAGATCTAACGCACCAAATACACAGAGAAATATATACACAAAGAGACATATCACTTTAGACAGGTAGTCAAAGTAGGCAGATAGTCAAAAGCAGTCAACATTACACGTGTAAATATTAGCATACCACAAACAAAAGTCATGGAATGACAATCCAAGGGCAAATCAAAAGAAAAGGCGATATCGTCCCGGTCTCAATTAAATAATTCCGTCCGGTCTCTCACGTCACTTACCATCCAAACTAGATGTCCATTGACCTCTTGTACTCATTCTTGCCAAACAAAACCTATTCATGCTCCCAAAATCTAAATCTCCAAGTCATACAAGTACAAAATCAAGTCATACGAGTTTTTTCTTTGTTTTCCTTCTCATTTACTAATATCCTAGATATTTAAGCAAAGGTCAAAGGTTATTTTTCCTCCACCAATCAAATTTAAGCTTAGGAAGATCTTAGATGTTTCAAGGTTACTAATATCTTATTTTGCTAAATGTCACACTATGGCCCCAATAACTTTAAATCTTTGCAATTAACTCCATAATTCACCAACTAGTTGTAAAAAAAAATATATTGCGTGCATCGCACTAGCGGGCCCCACATCGATAATGCGTTTCAAATTTAACGTCCACTAACTCATACTAGAAAAATGAATTTAAAACTGTACTTGCTTGTAAAAATACATAGAAATTTTAATATTTTCAAGGAAAGTATAAAATGTAGGCAAAGAAATTAAATAATCCTAGTTCAATTGCCGGCTCAACCGTACTTCCAACACATACACGTATATACTTATCGTTCACCCAAATACACGTAATATCAAAACCTTCCTTTGTTGAAAACAAATGGTTAACACATTTTCACTTAACAAGGGAAAGAGAGAATAAATAAAAGGCTAAGAAAATGTGACAATATTAGGATTCTCACACTCTTTCCCCCTTAAAGAAATTTATTCATCGAAATTTTCCTATCACAATCTAAAGTCACCAATGGCTTTTACCTTCTACGCCTCGGAAGAAACAAGGATCTTCATTCCAGTCCCTTCTCTATTTGACTGTCCAGGGTCGGTCTCGGTTGGTTGTTGGGTTCCTTTCTTTTCACGCAATTGAACCGGGCAATTAGCAATGCGATGCTTGGCGCTCCCACAGCGCAGACATCTTCCCTCCTTTTTCCAACAACCTACCTCCAGATGGTTGGCTTTTCTGCAATAGCCACAAAATGGTAAAGGGATTGAGGTTTGATTTCCTTGTGAGACACCTCTCAGTTATCCTTCTCCACTTGGGTTTCCTCCCGGAGTATCCTCCCTAAGCGTCTCCAAAATTTTCACACCACCTGCTCCACGACCCATCTTAGCAAACGGCTTACCCCGCTCACCATGTTCTGGCCTTTGACGTTTACGAGGTACACCCCTTTTCTTTGCAGGAAAGAGCATCACTTGTGGCCTGGCAATTTCTGTCCTTTGAGCTTCCTCCAGAACCTCCATACGAGTAATGCTTTGTGCCCTTGCTAAGGCCTCCTCAGAAATCCCTTCATATTTCCTTTTTAGCTCTAAGTTCTTGTGTAAGAGCTCGATTTTCTCCGAATACTCGTGCTTCCACCGCCCTTCCCAGTACTCGGCTAATCTCCTTTGGACCTCTATTTCGTCTCGAAGAACTGCGATTTCCTTATAAATATCAACCCAATGTGCCATCTCATGGAGTCGCTGGAACTCAGATGATAGCCTGTCGGGTTAAACAATGGGTCATAATAAATTTCTAAGTACAAGTGGCACTCTCGGTCCTTGTCTTTGTTCAGATGTTGTTTCCCTTTCTTCTCTTGGCTCTTGGGCTCGCTTACTCCCCCTGCCACGACTACGTCTTCCCTCCATATTATTTTCTCCCCCTCTCTCTTTTCTCTTTTTTTTTTCCAAAAGGTACTTTAATTGAAGCAAACGAAAGTAAATGACTAAAATAGCAGATCTAACGCGCCAAATACACATGAGAAAATTATATACACAAAAGAGACATATCACTTAGACAGGTCTAGTCATAAGTAGGCAGATAGTCAAAAGCAGTTAACATTAACGTGTAAATATTAGCTACCACAAACAAAAGATCATTGGAATGACAATCCAAGGGCAAACTGAAAAGAAAAAGCGATATCGTCCGCGGTCTCAATTAAATATCCCGTCCGGTCTACTCACGTCACTTACCAATCCAAACTAGATGTCCATTGACCTCTTGTACTCATTCTGCAAACAAAACCTATTTTCATGCTCCCAGAAATCTAAATCTCCAAGTCATACAGTACAAAGTCAACGTGACGATTTTTCTTTGTTTTCCTTCTCACTTACTAACATCCTAGATATTTAAGCTAAGGTCAAAGGTCACTTTTCCTCCACCAATCAAATTTAAGCTTAGGAAGACCTTAGAAGCTTCAAGGTTACTAATATCTTACTTTGCTAAGTCTCACACTATGGCCCCAATAACTTTTAATCTTTGCAATTAACTCCATTGAATTCATCCAACGTAGTTGTAAAAAAAATATATTGCGTGATCGCACTAGCGGCCCACATCCGATAATGGTTGGCAAATTTAACGTCCACTAAACTCATTACTAGAAAAATATTTAAAACTGGTACTTGTGCTTGTAAAGATACATTAGGAAATTTTAATTATTTTCAAGGAAGTAAAATGTTAGGCAAAGAAATTTTAAATAATCTAGGTTAATTGCCGGCTCAACCGTACTTCCTAAGCACTACCGTATATTACTTAGTTCGTTCACCAAACACGTATATCAAAACCTTTCCTTTGTTGAAAACAAATGGTTAAACATTTTCACTAACAAGGGATAAGAGAGTAATAATAAAAGGCTAAGGAAGAATGTGACATATTAGATTGTCAGCGACTGTGCCCCTTAGAGAAAATTTATTCATCGAAATTTTCCTATCACAATCTAAAGTCCTATCCAATGCTTTTACCTTCTACGCCTCGGAAGAAAACAAAGAAGCCAACGGATCTTCATTCCAGTCCCTCTCTATATCTGCGGATTCGGTCTCGGTTGGTTGTGTTCCTTTTCTTTTCACGCATTGAACCGGGCAATTAGCAATGCGATTGCTTGGCGCTCCCACAGGCGCAGACATCTTCCTCTTTGTCAAACAACCTACCTCCAGATGTTGCTTTTCTGCACATAGCCACAAATGGTAAAGGGATTGAGTTTGATTTCCTTGGAGACACCTTCTCAGTTATCCTTCTCCACTTGGGTTTCTCCGGAGTATTCCTCCTAAGCGTCTCAAAGTGTTTTCCACCACCTGTCCACGGACCCATTCTTAGCAACGGGCTTACCCGCTCACCATGTTCTGGCCTTTTGACGTTTACGAGTACACCCTTTTCTTTGCGGAAAGAGCATCACTTGTGGCCTGGCAATTTCTGTCCTTTGAGCTTCCTCCAGAACCTCCATACGAGTAATGCTTTGTGCCCTTGCTAAGGCCTCCTCAGAAATCCCTTCATATTTCCTTTTTAGCTCTAAGTTCTTGTGTAAGAGCTCGATTTTCTCCGAATACTCGTGCTTCCACCGCCCTTCCCAGTACTCGGCTAATCTCCTTTGGACCTCTATTTCGTCTCGAAGAACTGCGATTTCCTTATAAATATCAACCCAATGTGCCATCTCATGGAGTCGCTGGAACTCAGATGATAGCCTGTCGGGTTAAACAATGGGTCATAATAAATTTCTAAGTACAAGTGGCACTCTCGGTCCTTGTCTTTGTTCAGATGTTGTTTCCCTTTCTTCTCTTGGCTCTTGGGCTCGCTTACTCCCCCTGCCACGACTACGTCTTCCCTCCATATTATTTTCTCCCCCTCTCTCTTTTCTCTTTTTTTTTTCCAAAAGGTACTTTAATAAGCAAACGAAGTAAATTGACTAAAATAGCAAGATCTAACGCGCCAAATACACAGAGAAATATATACACAAAGAGACATATCACTTTAGACAGGTAGTCAAAGTAGGCAGATAGTCAAAAGCAGTTAACATTACACGTGTAAATATTAGCATACCACAAACAAAAGTCATGGAATGACAATCCAAGGGCAAATGAAAAGAAAAGGCGATATCGTCCCGGTCTCAATTAAATAATCCCGTCCGGTCTCTCACGTCACTTACCATCCAAACTAGATGTCCATTGACCTCTTGTACTCATTCTGGCCAAACAAAACCTATTCATGCTCCCAAAATCTAAATCTCCAAGTCATACAAGTACAAAATCAAGTCATATGAGTTTTTTCTTTGTTTTCCTTCTCATTTACTAACATCCTAGATATTTAAGCAAAGGTCAAAGGTTATTTTTCCTCCACCAATCAAATTTAAGCTTAGGAAGATCTTAGATGTTTCAAGGTTACTAATATCTTATTTTGTTAAATCTCACACTATGGCCCCAATAACTTTAAATCTTTGCAATTAACTCCATAATTCACCAACTAGTTGTAAAAAAAAATATATTGCGTGCATCGCACTAGCGGGCCCCACATCGATAATGCGTTTCAAATTTAACGTCCACTAACTCATACTAGAAAAATGAATTTAAAACTGTACTTGCTTGTAAAAATAAATAGAAATTTTAATATTTTCAAGGAAAGTATAAAATGTAGGCAAAGAAATTAAATAATCCTTGATCAATTGCCGGCTCAACCGTACTTCCAACACATACACGTATATACTTATCGTTCACCCAAATACACGTAATATCAAAACCTTCCTTTGTTGAAAACAAATGGTTAACACATTTTCACTTAACAAGGGAAAGAGAGAATAAATAAAAGGCTAAGAAAATGTGACAATATTAGGATTCTCACACTCTTTCCCCCTTAAAGAAATTTATTCATCGAAATTTTCCTATCACAATCTAAAGTCACCAATGGCTTTTACCTTCTACGCCTCGGAAGAAACGAGGATCTTCATTCCAGTCCCTTCTCTATTTGACTGTCCAGGGTCGGTCTCGGTTGGTTGCTGGGTTCCTTTCTTTTCACGCAATTGAACCGGGCAATTAGCAATGCGATGCTTGGCGCTCCCACAGCGCAGACATCTTCCCTCCTTTTTCCAACAACCTACCTCCAGATGGTTGGCTTTTCTGCAATAGCTACAAAATGGGAAAGGGATTGAGGTTTGATTTCCTTGTGAGACACCTCTCAGTTATCCTTCTCCACTTGGGTTTCCTCCCGGAGTATCCTCCCTAAGCGTCTCCAAAATTTTCACACCACCTGCTCCACGACCCATCTTAGCAAACGGCTTACCCCGCTCACCATGTTCTGGCCTTTGACGTTTACGAGGTACACCCCTTTTTTTTGCAGGAAATAGCTTCACTTGTGGCCTGGCAATTTCTGTCCTTTGAGCTTCCTCCGGAACCTCCATAGGAGTAATACTTTGTGCCCTTGCTAAGGCCTTCTCAGAAATCCCTTCATATTTCCTTTTTAGCTCTAAGTTCTTGTGTAAGAGCTCGATTTTCTCCAAATACTCGTGCTTCCACCGCCCTTCCCAGTACTCGGCTAATCTCCTTTGGACCTCAATTTCGTCTCGAAGAACTGCGATTTCCTTATTCATATCAACCCAATGTGCCATCTCACAGAGTCACTGGAACTCAGATGACAGCCTGTCGTGTAAAACAATGGGTCATAATAAATTCCTAAATACAAGTGGCTCTCTCGGTCCTTGTCTTTGTTCAGCTGTTGTTTCCCTTTCTTCTCTTGGCTCTTGGGCTCGCTTACTCCCCCTGCCACGACTACGTCTTCCCTCCATATTATTTTCTCCCCCTCTCTCTTTTCTCTTTTTTTTTTCCAAAAGGTACTTTAATAAGCAAACGAAGTAAATTGACTAAAATAGCAAGATCTAACGCGCCAAATACACAGAGAAATATATACACAAAGAGACATATCACTTTAGACAGGTAGTCAAAGTAGGCAGATAGTCAAAAGCAGTTAACATTACACGTGTAAATATTAGCATACCACAAACAAAAGTCATGGAATGACAATCCAAGGGCAAATCAAAAGAAAAGGCGATATCGTCCCGGTCTCAATTAAATAATCCCGTCCGGTCTCTCACGTCACTTACCATCCAAACTAGATGTCCATTGACCTCTTGTACTCATTCTGGCCAAACAAAACCTATTCATGCTCCGAAAATCTAAATCTCCAAGTCATACAAGTACAAAATCAAGTCATACGAGTTTTTTCTTTGTTTTCCTTCTCATTTACTAACATCCTAGATATTTAAGCAAAGGTCAAAGGTTATTTTTCCTCCACCAATCAAATTTAAGCTTAGGAAGATCTTAGATGTTTCAAGATTACTAATATCTTATTTTGCTAAATCTCACACTATGGCCCCAATAATTTTAAATCTTTGCAATTAACTCCATAATTCACCAACTAGTTGTAAAAAAAAATATATTGCGTGCATCGCACTAGCGGGCCCCACATCGATAATGCGTTTCAAATTTAACGTCCACTAACTCATATTAGAAAAATGAATTTAAAACTGTACTTGCTTGTAAAAATACATAGAAATTTTAATATTTTCAAGGAAAGTATAAAATGTAGGCAAAGAAATTAAATAATCCTAGTTCAATTGCCGGCTCAACCGTACTTCCAACACATACACGTATATACTTATCGTTCACCCAAATACACGTAATATCAAAACCTTCCTTTGTTGAAGACAAATGGTTAACACATTTTCACTTAACAAGGGAAAGAGAGAATAAATAAAAGGCTAAGAAAATGTGACAATATTAGGATTCTCACACTCTTTCCCCCTTAAAGAAATTTCTTCATCGAAATTTTCCTATCACAATCTAAAGTCACCAACGGCTTTTACCTTCTACGTCTCGGAAGAAACGAGGATCTTCATTCCAGTCCCTTCTCTATTTGACGGTCCAGGGTCGGTCTCGGTTGGTTGCTGGGTTCCTTTCTTTTCACGCAATTGAACCGGGCAATTAGCAATGCGATGCTTGGCGCTCCCACAGCGCAGACATCTTCCCTCCTTTTTCCAACAACCTACCTCCAGATGGTTGGCTTTTCTGCAATAGCCACAAAATGGGAAATGGATTGAGGTTTGATTTCCTTGTGAGACACCTCTCAGTTATCCTTCTCCACTTGGGTTTCCTCCCGGAGTATCCTCCCTAAGCGTCTCCAAAATTTTCACACCACCTGCTCCACGACCCATCTAAGCAAACGGCTTACCCCGCTCACCATGTTCTGGCCTTTGACGTTTACGAGGTACACCCCTTTTCTTTGCAGGAAAGAGCTTCACTTGTGGCCTGGCAATTTCTGTCCTTTGAGCTTCCTCCAGAACCTCCATACGAGTAATACTTTGTGCCCTTGCTAAGGCCTCCTCAGAAATCCCTTCATATTTCCTTTTTTGCTCTAAGTTCTTGTGTAAGAGCTCAATTTTCTCCGAATACTCGTGCTTCCACCGCCCTTCCCAGTACTCGGCTAATCTCCTTTGGACCTCTATTTCGTCTCGAAGAACCGCGATTTCCTTATACATATCAACCCAATGTGCCATCTCACAGAGTCGCTGGAACTCAGATGACAGCCTGTCGTGTAAAACAATGGGTCATAATAAATTCCTAAATACAAGTGGCTCTCTCGGTCCTTGTCTTTGTTCAGCTGTTGTTTCCTTTTCTTCTCTTGGCTCTTGGGCTCGCTTACTCCCCCTGCCACGACTACGTCTTCCCTCCATATTATTTTCTCCCCCTATCTCTTTTCTCTTTTTTTTTTCCAAAAGGTACTTTAATAAGCAAACGAAGTAAATTGACTAAAATAGCAAGATCTAACGCACCAAATACACAGAGAAATATATACACAAAGAGACATATCACTTTAGACAGGTAGTCAAAGTAGGCAGATAGTCAAAAGCAGTCAACATTACACGTGTAAATATTAGCATACCACAAACAAAAGTCATGGAATGACAATCCAAGGGCAAATCAAAAGAAAAGGCGATATCGTCCCGGTCTCAATTAAATAATTCCGTCCGGTCTCTCACGTCACTTACCATCCAAACTAGATGTCCATTGACCTCTTGTACTCATTCTTGCCAAACAAAACCTATTCATGCTCCCAAAATCTAAATCTCCAAGTCATACAAGTACAAAATCAAGTCATACGAGTTTTTTCTTTGTTTTCCTTCTCATTTACTAATATCCTAGATATTTAAGCAAAGGTCAAAGGTTATTTTTCCTCCACCAATCAAATTTAAGCTTAGGAAGATCTTAGATGTTTCAAGGTTACTAATATCTTATTTTGCTAAATGTCACACTATGGCCCCAATAACTTTAAATCTTTGCAATTAACTCCATAATTCACCAACTAGTTGTAAAAAAAAATATATTGCGTGCATCGCACTAGCGGGCCCCACATCGATAATGCGTTTCAAATTTAACGTCCACTAACTCATACTAGAAAAATGAATTTAAAACTGTACTTGCTTGTAAAAATACATAGAAATTTTAATATTTTCAAGGAAAGTATAAAATGTAGGCAAAGAAATTAAATAATCCTAGTTCAATTGCCGGCTCAACCGTACTTCCAACACATACACGTATATACTTATCGTTCACCCAAATACACGTAATATCAAAACCTTCCTTTGTTGAAAACAAATGGTTAACACATTTTCACTTAACAAGGGAAAGAGAGAATAAATAAAAGGCTAAGAAAATGTGACAATATTAGGATTCTCACACTCTTTCCCCCTTAAAGAAATTTATTCATCGAAATTTTCCTATCACAATCTAAAGTCACCAATGGCTTTTACCTTCTACGCCTCGGAAGAAACGAGGATCTTCATTCCAGTCCCTTCTCTATTTGACTGTCCAGGGTCGGTCTCGGTTGGTTGCTGGGTTCCTTTCTTTTCACGCAATTGAACCGGGCAATTAGCAATGCGATGCTTGGCGCTCCCACAGCGCAGACATCTTCCCTCCTTTTTCCAACAACCTACCTCCAGATGGTTGGCTTTTCTGCAATAGCCACAAAATGGGAAAGGGATTGAGGTTTGATTTCCTTGTGAGACACCTCTCAGTTATCCTTCTCCACTTGGGTTTCCTCCCGGAGTATCCTCCCTAAGCGTCTCCAAAATTTTCACACCACCTGCTCCACGACCCATCTTAGCAAACGGCTTACCCCGCTCACCATGTTCTGGCCTTTGACGTTTACGAGGTACACCCCTTTTCTTTGCAGGAAAGAGCTTCACTTGTGGCCTGGCAATTTCTGTCCTTTGAGCTTCCTCCAGAACCTCCATACGAGTAATGCTTTGTGCCCTTGCTAAGGCCTCCTCAGAAATCCCTTCATATTTCCTTTTTAGCTCTAAGTTCTTGTGTAAGAGCTCGATTTTCTCCGAATACTCGTGCTTCCACCGCCCTTCCCAGTACTCGGCTAATCTCCTTTGGACCTCTATTTCGTCTCGAAGAACTGCGATTTCCTTATAAATATCAACCCAATGTGCCATCTCATGGAGTCGCTGGAACTCAGATGATAGCCTGTCGGGTTAAACAATGGGTCATAATAAATTTCTAAGTACAAGTGGCACTCTCGGTCCTTGTCTTTGTTCAGATGTTGTTTCCCTTTCTTCTCTTGGCTCTTGGGCTCGCTTACTCCCCCTGCCACGACTACGTCTTCCCTCCATATTATTTTCTCCCCCTCTCTCTTTTCTCTTTTTTTTTTCCAAAAGGTACTTTAATAAGCAAACGAAGTAAATTGACTAAAATAGCAAGATCTAACGCACCAAATACACAGAGAAATATATACACAAAGAGACATATCACTTTAGACAGGTAGTCAAAGTAGGCAGATAGTCAAAAGCAGTCAACATTACACGTGTAAATATTAGCATACCACAAACAAAAGTCATGGAATGACAATCCAAGGGCAAATCAAAAGAAAAGGCGATATCGTCCCGGTATCAATTAAATAATCCCGTCCGGTCTCTCACGTCACTTACCATCCAAACTAGATGTCCATTGACCTCTTGTACTCATTCTGGCCAAACAAAACCTATTCAAGCTCCCAAAATCTAAATCTCCAAGTCATACAAGTACAAAATCAAGTCATATGAGTTTTTTCTTTGTTTTCCTTCTCATTTACTAACATCCTAGATATTTAAGCAAAGATCAAAGGTTATTTTTCCTCCACCAATCAAATTTAAGTTTAGGAAGATCTAAGATGTTTCAAGGCTACTAATATCTTATTTTGCTAAATCTCACACTATTGCCCCAATAACTTTAAATCTTTGCAATTAACTCCATAGTTCACCAACTAGTTGTAAAAAAAAATATATTGCGTGCATCGCACTAGCGGGCCCCACATCGATAATGCGTTTCAAATTTAACGTCCACTAACTCATACTAGAAAAATGAATTTAAAACTGTATTTGCTTGTAAAAATACATAGAAATTTTAATATTTTCAAGGAAAGTATAAAATGTAGGCAAAGAAATTAAATAATCCTAGTTCAATTGCCGGCTCAACCGTACTTCCAACACATACACGTATATACTTATCGTTCACCCAAATACATGTAATATCAAAACCTTCCTTTGTTGAAAACAAATGGTTAACACATTTTCACTTAACAAGGGAAAGAGAGAATAAATAAAAGGCTAAGAAAATGTGACAATATTAGGATTCTCACACTCTTTCCCCCTTAAAGAAATTTCTTCATCGAAATTTTCCTATCACAATCTAAAGTCACCAACGGCTTTTACCTTCTACGTCTCGGAAGAAACGAGGATCTTCATTCCAGTCCCTTCTCTATTTGACGGTCCAGGGTCGGTCTCGGTTGGTTGCTGGGTTCCTTTCTTTTCACGCAATTGAACCGGGCAATTAGCAATGCGATGCTTGGCGCTCCCACAGCGCAGACATCTTCCCTCCTTTTTCCAACAACCTACCTCCAGATGGTTGGCTTTTCTGCAATAGCCACAAAATGGGAAATGGATTGAGGTTTGATTTCCTTGTGAGACACCTCTCAGTTATCCTTCTCCACTTGGGTTTCCTCCCGGAGTATCCTCCCTAAGCGTCTCCAAAATTTTCACACCACCTGCTCCACGACCCATCTAAGCAAACGGCTTACCCCGCTCACCATGTTCTGGCCTTTGACGTTTACGAGGTACACCCCTTTTCTTTGCAGGAAAGAGCTTCACTTGTGGCCTGGCAATTTCTGTCCTTTGAGCTTCCTCCAGAACCTCCATACGAGTAATACTTTGTGCCCTTGCTAAGGCCTCCTCAGAAATCCCTTCATATTTCCTTTTTTGCTCTAAGTTCTTGTGTAAGAGCTCAATTTTCTCCGAATACTCGTGCTTCCACCGCCCTTCCCAGTACTCGGCTAATCTCCTTTGGACCTCTATTTCGTCTCGAAGAACCGCGATTTCCTTATACATATCAACCCAATGTGCCATCTCACAGAGTCGCTGGAACTCAGATGACAGCCTGTCGTGTAAAACAATGGGTCATAATAAATTTCTAAATACAAGTGGCTCTCTCGGTCCTTGTCTTTGTTCAGCTGTTGTTTCCCTTTCTTCTCTTGGCTCTTGGGCTCGCTTACTCCCCCTGCCACGACTACGTCTTCCCTCCATATTATTTTCTCCCCCTCTCTCTTTTCTCTTTTTTTTTTTCCAAAAGGTACTTTAATAAGCAAACGAAGTAAATTGACTAACATAGCAAGATCTAACGCACCAAATACACAGAGAAATATATACACAAAGAGACATATCACTTTAGACAGGTAGTCAAAGTAGGCAGATAGTCAAAAGCAGTCAACATTACACGTGTAAATATTAGCATACCACAAACAAAAGTCATGGAATGACAATCCAAGGGCAAATCAAAGGATAAGGCGATATCGTCCCGTTATCAATTAAATAATCCCGTCCGATCTCTCACGTCACTTACCATCCAAACTAGATGTCCATTGACCTCTTGTACTCATTCTGGCCAAACAAAACCTATTCAAGCTCCCAAAATCTAAATCTCCAAGTCATACAAGTACAAA